>NW_007578254.1:281226-296206 GCF_000690725.1 Stegastes partitus
AACAGGGTGGAACAGTTTGTCTCGCTGTTTCCAAAGTTAAGACAATCTTCCTACCAGCACATCTATAGCTCACTAGCTACCATGGTGTTTCTAGTTTATTTAAAGCATTAGTTACAGTAGTGTTTTTATACTGCAACTGTGTCAAGCAACGTTATGCTAAACTACAAAAATCTGCCTGAATCAGTGTTTAATTAGTCAGTAAACCAAATGAGCACTTCATGCATAAGAGCCACTCATTGCCATCATCGAAACTATGGTGGATTATAACAACAGTTGCTAGAATTTGCAAGTTTTCTAATAAAAAGTAGCATTTTTATTCCTCCTCTCCATCCTAGACAACGTAGGCCTTTCAAGCATCTAAAAAAAACCATGGTGTCTTTGCTCTCCCGGGTGACCTCAGTGCTTTTAGGGCTTTCACAGTCCTGCATGTCTGTTAAAAACAGAGCTGGAGGTGGATTAAGGACAAACCTGAACTTGCTTTTGAAACTAAATTCATTTTTCTATTCCTAAATGCTCTTGTAATATTGAACTCCTTTCTTTTTTTTTCTTAGTGTTTCCATCCTTATCATTATGTCTCAGATATAGAAAATGGGAAAGAGGTTTCTGACTTGAGGCTCTGACACAAGAACAATTTTGAGACTTCATCTTTTCTTCGTCTCTCAATTAATACACTGCTCAGCCCACAGCAGCATCCCTATTCCCATGATTCCCGAGCGTTTTCTTGAGGTTAAAGCCGATGACTTTGCTTCACCGGGCTGCAAAGTGCATTCCTTGTGGAAAGCAAAAATACGTATCAATAACCTATAAAATTTACGGCGTGTGTTCTATAACTTGTAAAAGCTTTGTCTGCAGCCCATAAAAGGCGTGATCTGGTTTCATTCCCTCTGTAGACTGTTGCCAGGGTAACGTATTCCAGCCATGTTCTCTCTCTACACAGCAGAAAATATTCACCTATGGCACACAATTTAATGTAGCGTTGAGGCTTTAAATGTCATCTTTTTTTTTTTTTAAAACCACAGCAATCAGCAAAATGGATTCGATTCCTGCTCCATTTTCAAAACCGTTATAAACTCTAATGTGTAGAAATTGTTCTTCAATGTAAAAAGCTTATATAAGCTCAAATAACCTGCACAGACCAACAAACTTCCATCTGAAATGATTGTGATTATGAATTTCTTTCTTTGGTAATATGGGCAAACATGCGGTGCAGCGCTGCCGGCTGTTGCCTGGGTGACAGCTCTCAGTCATGCTTTTGAGTGGCCGATAGGACCGGGAAGTGTTTTTGTTTGCCTTTGAGCAGCTCTTCCGGCAGCTGGTCTCTAGAAGAACAGTACAGCTCAGTTCTTATCAACTTCTGACCCCCCCTCCTCCTCCCATCGCCCATCCTATTTCTCTCTGTCTCCTTCTTTCTTCTCTCGCTCTCCGCTTTTGTTCTCTGACCTGTTTCCTGAAGGCTTTCTGATGGCTGTGGATGGAGGATGTAGGTTTCACTAGAACACAGTCTGATGAATGCCCCTGCACTAAAGGCCCAGTGTGTGATCATTGCACAGCAGCCCCCCGACGTCTCGATCGTCATTTTAGCTCTGCGTTTTGTTGCTTTCTAAGCATTTCTGGACGCCGCAGCTTTCGCTGAAGGCGGTGGGCGAGGAGCGACCATGTGTGGAGCCTCAAAACCTGCCTGGACAGCTCATCCAGGCCAGTTATTGACTGAGCAGGACTGCTGACCGCTGTAGCTGCATTACGCACCGCTAAGTAACAATGCGCAGGACTTGTCAGGATTTCTCCTGTGAATTTTGAATCGATAAAACTAATAAAGTCAAAATGTTTAAGCAGAACTCCACCGGCTGTATAAATCAAAGTCAGATAAAAGTCATGGTGAGTGCTATTGAGCTGATGAAAACAGCTGTATAATACTGTGTGACCCGTTTACCTCATCTTGGAAATTACAGGATTCTTTCCCAAGTCCTGAAGGATGCTTTCAGGTTGCTGTTGGCAGGATCCACACTCAGCTGTTCAGCCGCTCTGGACACTAGAATGTGATTATTGTACTGCAGAAGATGTGTCCAGGACTTCCCCCTCTGGTATCGGTTATTGCTTTTATTTCAAATGTAGGAAATTCTTGAGACTATCTTTAGAAGCACTGTGCAGCTGCTGTGTTCCAGTCTTTGCCAGTCTCTTTTACGATCACTAAAAAGCTGAAATTATCCAAACACAAACCATTGTGATGTTTCTTGTGAGCCCACTGCGTTAGTCTCTTAATATAACAGTGGTATAATTTGTGGTGTAATCTGTGTAAATGAAGGCTGGTACCTGTAGGTGTCCTTTGCCTTACATTTACTTGATTTCAGAGTTTTTGCAAACAAAGCAACTGTAGTGCAACTTCCTCTCCATCCATGCAAGCTCTGTGTTTTTAAGGACCAAAACACAGATTAGCTCCCAAGAACAGCTATTCTGGCTGACACATATTTTCAAAGAAATATGGTCCAGCATGAGATACTTTGATCTTGCAAAAAGATTTTTTAAAATTCAACTAAGTAGCTCTCTGTAAAGGCTAATTGGAAGCTTATTCACAATAACCACGCAGTGCCCTGCTTAAAAATCTTGAACGTTTCCTACCTTTAAAACACTCTTAGAGCTGCAGAAAGAGAAGTGCCGTGTTGCGTTTCTGTGCATAGACGCACCAATCCATCCCACTAAGCACTATACAGAATTCTTCAGCCATATTGATTCAGCGAAGCCGGCCCATACATCACACACGGCTACTTTGTTCGCATTTCATCTGCCTCGTGTAATAAAATATACCGTATGTCCACTGACCTTTAGCGGAAATACCAAAGCAGACTTTGGATCTGCTCCTCTATGTTCTAATGATCTTGGAACAAAATTAGTTACATCTATAAAAACACAGCTCCGTCCGGCACTGGAGGGAGCAGCTGCCATAGCAACCAGACACTCTGTGTTTGCTGAAGATGAATAGGGATCAATCAGAAAGGTGGAGCAAAGTAAAGAGACATTAATACACATGATCCTGTGTTTGGTGACTTCTGCTCAAATGGCTCGAGTCTCTGGTTGTTGTAGGTTTTTCTGTTCTCTCCTGTTTCTCCGACAACAGCTCTTCACAAAACCCTTTTTTTCCCCCTGTTTTCTTTCTTTCTTTATCCTTCTTTTCCCCGTCATTAGAGGAACCACAGGGGGAAATATGTTACCAGCTCCCTGAATCTCAGCTCCCCGAGGTCGCACAAGACGACCTTGTGTCTTTCATCAGCTCACCGTCTCCACCCGCGGACTCATTATTTCTTCCTTGACCCCTTTCATCTCTCTGTCCCTGACCTTCACACAACAATCCATTTATCATTTCCTCTCAATAACTAATTCATGCGCTCATAAATAGCTTAGTTTATTTTACCAATTGAAAGAAATAGCATTAATCAGGTTGTTTAAAAATACAATAATCCTTCTACCTGTCAAAATGAAGAATTGTCTTTGGCCAGTTGATTAAATTAGGGTTCTAAGTTATGCTCTGCTGTCATAACTGTTAAATAAAAAAAAATACTAGTGGCATGTCCACTGCAAACAAACAAAGGCTGGTGTGTTATTAAGATTGCAACAGGTCAAATAACTCATTGTCTTCACATCGCACATGATAAAATACTTGTAATTCCATCAGTACACATCAGTAATATACAGTTTTCACAAACTAACTTATACCAATCATTTTTGCTTTGCTAAACGGTTACCTTCTTAGTGCAGTTACCGTTCAGACGAGTTGCGTAATTAACCTTCCTCCTGTGTTAGCTTTCTGTTACCATCCCCGGTGTTAACGGGTCGGTTTTGACCCGTGTCTTAAATCAGCAATAAAATACACTAAAAATAATTTTCCATTGTTCCATTTTTTTTTCTCATCTCTTGGTTACCTTGTTAGGCTTCCTTATCCATGAAAACACTGGTTTTAATATTTTTGGTGTGGGCCTCTGGGCCTTTGTTTTATGTCAGTATACCACTCGATTTAAATTTAAAAATGGTAAAATGAACCTCAAGAGAATGATATAGATTTAAAAAAAAAGAAAAAAAAAAAGGTTGTTGTGTTACCTGACTATTACTGATGGTTATTATAGCACATCTCTTAAAAAAATTTGTTTGATTTATTTTTTTAATTTTGATATTTTACCCATAGTAACATCTGTGGTGTTATGGGTCCGTTTCGACCCTTATATATTTACTTCAAGAAAAAGGTAAAGAAGTAATTTTTTTTCAGCAACAGGTTGTAAGTTTCCTCCTGAGAAGTTCTTGTCGAAGGTCATAGCTGATAAAAAAAATTGTCACAAGTGATATTGTGACCCTGCAGTCCAGTAGTTACATCTAGAACCACACGTTTTCCTTGGTTTTTCTCAGGGATGCCACTTGCAGCTTTGCTTGTGTAAATCTGTAGATTCCAGGCATAGCTGGTTTTTGCATCACAGGCTGCCCAGATTTTTATGCTGTACTTTCCTGGCTTACTGGCCATGTATTGCCGGACGGGGCATTTTCCTCTGAAAGGGACAAGACGTTCATCCACTGTCACCTCTGGCCCTGGGTTGAACATGAGAAGAAGAAGCTTCACCCATCTTTCCTAGACATCCCTTGTCTTGTTGCTCTGGTATCTCTGACACTTGATATAATTTGGAAGTCCTGAAGTGACTTTGTAGCCGGGACAATATTTCTGCCTGTCGATGCGTCCCAGAGACTATCAGTGGCTTCATTGCAGGATCTGTGCACTCCAGCAAGAAGAACGACAATGTAAGCATCCAGGTATTCCTCATCAATGTGTTTCCACATGCAGCCATGGACTTTTTTTCCTTCAAGGTTTGTCATAACAATGACTCTTTTTAGTGACAATGGCATAAATAGCTCAGAACATGTCTTGATGTCACTGACTCTCCTCACAGCAAACCTTGTGACTCCAGGGGTCATTTTAATGACATTTGCAGCAGCTGCCCTGCCATGTACATCATGAGGTACTGAGCTCTAAAAAATCTCACCATTTTTGGACTTGAATCTTTCAGCAGGAGCAGCTTCACCACTGGTGACCTCCTCATCAGACTCCTCAGATGTGTCTGTGTCTTCTGGACTATACTCCACATTGTCCACCTCCTCAGACACCTGCTCATCCAGGTCGTTATGCTGCCTATTATCCAGGACTTGGCTCAATGAAAATCTTCTTCTCATTTTTGCTCTCTGCAAATTGGAGATGTGCACTCTGCAAGTCACCAACTCTATACTGAATTGATCTCACATGTCTGGACATACCCGTCGTTGTGTTGTTTTTGTGCAGGTATATGGGGAAAACAAGGCAAAATGAGAATAAAATAAAACTCACATGATTGGGAGAGGAACTGGCTGTCAGTGTGTTGGCTGACAGTGCACTTATGATTTCAGTTTTGGCTCTAATTATTGCTTTATAATCTTATTTTTATAACCACAAACACCACAAACGTTACAATTTCAACTAGAGCATTTTAAAATTTAGTAAAAAAAAAAAAGTTATTTTGTTTTATTTTGTTGAAATAGAGGTTTCTGACAAAGTCAAGAAGCGTCAATGAAATAAACAAATTTCTGTGGTTCTTTTATGCACTTCAAACTTACAAACGGGTTGGTGGTGACCCTAACACAAGAAGAGGGTTAAATGTAAAACTATGCTATAAGATCATCCTGTGCTTTACGACACCAAGATATTTAAGGAAACAAAAGTGACAACAACAGCTAACATATCTGAATGTCATAAAAGGAGCTGATGATGAGATGCAGAGTCACTACCATTTGCATGAAAGATTCCTCTGAGCAGAAGATTGCAACTCCTGAGTCTGGCTTCATTTTTCATACACCGTGCTGCCCTGTGCGTCTATTTAAAACAGTTCTGACATTGTGTCTTTGTCGAAGCTTACACACTTTGAATTAGTGCCAGTGAAAAGTCCCACAGAAGAAAAAAAAAATAGATGAAGATTACACATTACAAGTACTTCAAAAGGAAGCAAACTGAAGTTGTGACCTTCTGGAGGCCTCGGCTTTCAACAATAAAGCGAGCATTAAAAAGCGAGATTGCGGTTGCAGCTGCAGTCCTTTCATGGGATTTGATGTCTTCCTCACCACGGGGGGATTTTCATGCAAATTTGACTATTTTTGACAAGCACCTCTGTTATACAGAAAGCTGCTCTGTTGTGCGCACGCAACACAAAACAGAACTTGTAGTGTTGACAAAAACAGTGGACCGTAACGTACCGATATTTGCTCGGACCTAATCGGTTTGCACGGCTGAAAAACAAATCCCATGTACATTATAGCAGCGTATGAAGGTATTAAATGTGATTAGGATAGTAATATGGAAGAAAACTGCGATGATTTCGGACGGTTTTACTCTTGATCGGTATTTTCCTAGTCAAGCTTTTACTCATCGAGCGAGTGCAGCCTAATGTGTGATGATGATAAACGGAGTCAAGAATCTGAACTCATAAAAAACCATGACACCAAAACCACCAGTCTGTCATTCTGAATCGTATTCATTTAGGCAGACAGCATAGGGTCAGTGTTTAGATATATTTTATCAGATGTAATGCTGTTGCTCTGCCTGCCTTCTGGGAAACAAACAGTGAAATCAGAAAATGCCAGATAATTTATTCAGCTGCCCCCTTTCCTAGTGTTTCTCCTGCTGTTTTATCGCAGCAGGGTGCTGTGGAGCTGCCACAAGATGTGAGGGCTGCTTTCTCTGCTTGTGTCAGTGTGAAATGTTTGTGCAGGACTGGACTGCCACATTATTCCGTAAAGGTCTTCCACAGCAAACCCACCAACTACCTGTATATGAGCAGCCTCGCTCCTTTCCATTAACTTTAGTTTCACGATGCTAGAATAAGAGTCGACAGTCGGGAGCAGTCCTGAGCTGCGTCTCTTTGCCTGTCTGCTGCCTGAGAGTGTACATGACTGAATATATCTGATCTGATTGTGTGTATACACGTGTCTCGTTGTTTGTCCACTTGTTCCGACGCCTGTCACAGCCGGTGATCTCACCTGCCACCGGCCACGCGGGTGCTGACCAAGCTGTCGAGGACGCAGCCGCTGTTGGCCAAAATCCTATCTCTCTTTCCACTTTGTCTTATTTGTTTTCTTATCTGCTTCTAATTGTCAGTGTCATTGTTGGACTAATTGTTTTGTCCTGGCACCTATTACATACTTGGCAGTCCTTGTGGTCAATCTCTTTTTTGAAATGGGAACTTGACCTTATCTTAGCTGAGGGTGTGAGGTCGATCGTGCTGTTGGAGCTACATCCAGTTTTTCATATCCTCATTAACAGAGTTTAGAAATAGATATTGTTTTATGATTCATTTGCTGTGACAGAAAAAGCTGCTGCCCTTCACTTCTGTTAGCATTTCCACTGCCTATTCCTCCCACCAGGAGTGTGGAGATGCACAATCTTCAGATGCTGTCATATTACATGGAATATGTGTTTGATTGATAGCTAAGCAAGCAGGTGCAACAAGATACTGTGTAAACACCATTTGCTGGTAGCTGCAGCTTACAAGCCAAGGACAAACACTGTTTTCTTAGCTGTTGCATGAAAGATAAAGACCACACCATTTAACATGCACCCTTGCTTGCAGAAAAGGGGACTTTAGCTCAAACGCTAAGGTAGTTAAAAGTCTGTGCAGTCTCTGAAGCCGCTGCTGCCACTTTCACCATCAGTCTGTAACACAATTGTAGAATAAGAAGGAAAACTATTGATGCATTCGAGTCAACGTTTCTCCACTTCTATTAAAGTGGCTAATCCACAGGCACAGTTTGTCATTGTGAGCTCCATCAGTTTGGACTTTTAACCTGCAAATGTTGTAACAACTGTTCTCAACTGTTTTCCTAGAAAACACTTTGGTCGTTTGGGACTCATCCTCTCCACCTTTGCTCCTTTTGTTCCTTTTGTCTGATTTCAAAATGTTTTGACAGTTGAAAGTTTTCTATTGTACAGTCTGTTCTCTTCCTCTTTCATGTGAACAGCAGAGGAGCAGACCAAAACTTGACTTTAAAAAGAAAAGAACATCAACACCGGAACACATTAAAACACCCCCACTCGAAACTTCCTGCCGTTTGGAGACACAATGAGGCATTCACTGCATAGCCACCTTCAATAAACTAACCTGTGTCCAATTCCTGGACTCCCTCCTTCTATTGAATCTGTGTCTAACGGAGACGAGCAGATCAAAGAAGCCGCCCACAGACTGTGGCCTCACGGGGGCAAACACATGAGCTTCCTTTAATGGAGACAAACATCATCACAGAGCATCGCAGCAGGCGAGCGGCACTGGAACATGGCTGAACACCAAGTAAATGCTGCTTGTTATGGTTCAATCTTGTATGCTATGCTCCAGTCACTCATTTTTGATGATAAGAAACAGTTTTGTACAGCAGCCGTTTGTCTTGTAGCCGGGTGAAGCTCAGCACACCAATACTTTAACATACAACTAACTTAAAGTGAGGATGCACTGTATTGTTGAGAGGCCAGTCAGTGAGTAGATATGCACAAACAATGATCAATTAATCAATCAGTTAGTTCATATATATCCTACAAAAGGCAGGGCATCCTTATCCATGTATTTAATATGCTTGAGTGTGTGATATCAGTTGTATGCTTAAAGAGAGATTTCTACACAACTGTAGAAAAAGGAAGCCAGCAGCTGCTGAGATACGTTGGCTTGGGTCCAGATGAGACCTTTTGTTTAAGCAGTCAGAGAACAAGTTGTTACAGGAGTACAATGCCGCTGTCTGCAAAACAGACAGCGCATAACAGCACCGCTGACAATATAAAGAAATGTTTCAAATGGATCAAAGCTCTAAATGAAGTGGACAAAGTGAGCTCTGGCTAAGAGACAGCCCTGAAGAGCAGGTAGGGAGACTTGTAAGTCAGCGATGCACAGGGTGAGACGGAGGATGGATTGTGCTCTGTGGTTTAAAAATCCTAAATAGTTTTGCGGCACGTTCTATATGTCCACACACACACACGTAGCCGAGGATGTGCTGAAGTCACGCAAGTACAACTCCAGCACCGGCAGAATCTCCCAACACTTTTTTTCCCTCTCTCTGATCTTATCCACCTTTAGCCTGAGTCATTCTGCCCTTTTCAAAGGACACAGCCCGCCTAAAGAAAGTCCCTCTTACATTTACATTACATTTAGGTTTGGCTCAGTGAGACACAGGGACATTTCTGTCTGTTCACTGCTCTCTTGCTTATCACACTGTCAAGACATTCAGGCTCTGCCCTGTCATTTTCATTCATCATTTCTTATTTCTTTATCTTTCCTTCCTCCCTCTTTCCCTCTCTCTCTCTCTCTCTCTACACACACACACACACACACAAACACACACCATCAAATCGTAATAAGTTTGACGAGAACACCCTGTACGACCAGACAAGGCAACCGGATCAAATCTTAATCACCAAGATGATGGGAAGGACAGATTCTCCTCCGTGCATTCTAATGAGCATCCCCTCTTCAACAGAAAAGGTTATTCACTGAATTAATGAAAACACAAGTCGTTCACACTTAATTGAACTTTGAGTTGACTGTACAAATATTTGACCGTTGACTTCACATAGGACTATAACGGTCTCTTGAATTGTTTGTGAAAGACTAATATGCTTTCACATGATGATCACATAAACATGTCCAGGAAAAAAAGATTATTTATTTAACAAGGACAAAAAAAATCTTCTAGTCTTCTCACTTATTTTGTAGAAAAATAGATTCTTAAGACATGAATACAAAGGTAGAAACTGCTCTTCTTTCTCCTACATAAGTCAAAAATGTGATTAATGTGTAAATTAAATGTATATTCATTCAGCATAGATGGCTTTATTCAGTTTTCTTTTCTTTTGTTAAATTTGAAATCGTTGGCTGTTAATAAATATTTTCTTAGCTGACGCCTAAATAACAAAAAATGTGACGTGAATGTGAATTTTCAGCTCCTGAAGTCAACAGAAAGACTATGTACTTTTAAAACTCTATTAGACTCCGTTCAGCTAAAGCTTTATGGGTGTGGTCATAGCATTATGCTCCTCATCATCAAAGTGATGAATTCTACGTGGCAAAGTCAGCTGATGCACAGTCATTCAATACAGTCAACATCTCCGTCACACGGCGACTCTCTCTTGTGATAAATTTTGCCTCCTGCCACACTGACAGCTCCTGTCTGAAACCCAAATAGTTCACACGGGGAAAAGAGAGAGTAAGTGGCGTTATTGGTAGTGATGCTGTTGTCACCGTACAGGCTGTTAGGGCTTGATGAAAAGCTGCAGAAGAATGAATGGGTTTTCTATTTTTCACATTATATACATGGGAAGGGACATCTAGATAGAGGGCCAAGGATAAAACCCTGGTTGTGTCTTTTTAGGATAACAATCTGTGCTCTGTGGAGCCAATCTTATAATCTGTGTCTTTCATGGCACAGGTGCAGAGATAGAGTGCTTGTGTTAAGAATAAATTAATTAATAGGAGGATGGATGATAGAATTCATAAAACCTGGTTCCTACTAAGGTAAAAGCTGGATATTTGTTTGGAAGTCAAGTGTTTGCTCGCTCAGCTAAAGGGTGGGACCGTCCATCTGGCAGTGGAAGCCAATTACAGTCGTCCTCAGATGTATTCACACCCTTCCATTAAAGAAAAGTCACAGCAGTCACTCAAATAACTAGAAACTGAAAAAAATGATTATAAATAAAAATTTGCCAAATTATAATTTAGTGAGATAAGACATTGCTTTTGATTGTGGTTGAAAAGAACAATTAAAAAAAAAACAAACAAAAAAAAAAACTGTCCTGGACAAATTAGAGCACTTTGCTGATGAGCAGTGAAATCCAAATACCTGTCAACAGGTGCAGAAGTCTGATGGAGAGTTACAGAAAACACTTGATTGCAGTGACTGGCTCAAAGGGTTGTTCAACTAAATATTAGTTTACGGGTCCCATCATACTTGTTTGCTTGTTTTTTCTTTGTTTTTGTTTTTTATACATATTTCTGTTGAACCACAATTCAAAAACAATGTCATGATTTAATTAAATTTTTTTATTTATTATTACTTTTGTCAGTCAGAACTTATTTCAGTGACAAAGTGTTTTTCCTTCTTTAATGGGAGGGTATGAATACATTAGAGGACGGCTGTAGGTAACTCCATTGCCTCACGTTGCTCTTATTCAGTGTGGACAGAAGACATCCAAACAGGAGCAATAAAGGCCTGTATTTTACCTTCTTATTCTCAGTTAATTTCAATAATCACAACAACAGAAGAAGAAGGTTTACATTCTGTGTCCTGTACTGAAGTTTCTCCCAATACATGGTGATGCAGGACTTCACCCTGACGTGAAAACGAGCCCACAGTGACAGAAAGATGCAACAAAACTGTGACAGAAAAAAAACAAAAAACAACCCATATCCTGCTTGGGATTCAGAGGGTTAATTAAAGTTATTGACATTTTTCTGTGATTTGGCGCTTTGAAATGAATAAAGTGTATCTTTCAAGTGATCTACTGAGCTTCTTGAAGCTAGCAGGCAAACAAACACAGGTTTAGCTTTGTCCTATCACTCTGCCCAATGAATAAATCATAATTAGGTCCTGTTTTGGCTTCAAGTATAGACTGTGCAAAGTAGAGTTTTGGAGATGTACGAGCCATTGTCACTGAGAACAGAAAAGTTTGCTTCCCTCACAGCTTCCAGTAAAAATGCCTTTGAGTCACCTATCTTGCAAAGACTGAGACAACTCAGCCTCCAGAAACAAGACAGGAGGCGACTTCCAGCTGAGACCTTGGAATCACACTGTAACGTATGATATCTCTGGCTTGTATTTTTTGAGGACAGAGTGATAAGGGCTTGGTTGGGGGCTGTATTCAGGGCAAGCTAAGATCCACAGAGGGTTTTTAGCCTCATTTTCTGACCGGCCAGCTCCCAGGCCTATTTAATATTTCACAGCTCTCTCTGAAATGGAGGAGAATGCACCTAATTAAGTGTGAACAATAAATTGGCTATAACCGATTCTCTGCAGCGCATATATGGTCGGTATGGACGTTTGATCATTCAGCCAGGTCCCTGAATGTGTGCGTCCCTGAAACGCTGTGTGCATTTAGACGCATGAAATTACAGTATGACGTGATTCGTCCATGACAAACGTGAACTTTGAAGTGCTGAATCGCCGGGCCGGCTGTCGGTGACCTCAAACTCTGCTGTTGGTCTCAGAAGAGGGAGATTGGTTTGCTTTGAAAGAGGTGGGATGCAGAAATAAAAGCATGAGAGCATGCTACGGCGGTATATGAAGATTCATTTGACAGGCGAACGCACACATACACACTCATGTGAAGAGGGTATGTGTAAGCATTTATCACTGTATCCAACCAACAGTCTCTGGAGAGGAGGCGTCCTAGAGGAAGGAACAGCAGAACTAAGTTACCAGGGCCTCACTTCAACATGGGGAATCTTCTACCTGGTATTGAAACCATATTTCTATCATCTTTTTTGAATTTTTACAAAATTTGCCCAATAAGTTAAGTAAGATAAATATTGCTGGCTCAATAAATAGTTTTAATTGACTCTTTCTTGTAGCTTACAAAATACGAAAGCTTCTACAAGTCCCCCTGAAAGGTGTTAATGGTTCCGTCTGTTCCTGCAGATGAGTCTCCTTAGAGCGCTAAATGGGCTGCCTCAAGGTGATAGCTGGGACTTCATATGAACTTTTAAACACTATAAAAAATAAATGAAAGAGACAAGAAACAAGTGGACAAAAGCTGAGACAAAACCTCCGGTGTTTACAGCTTGTCAGCAGAATGATTTGACATGTGACGAAGCTCGTTTTATAATAGCTAGCGTCCTGATTAACGTAGAAGTTCTGCATTTAGTTGGAGAGCAGAGAGTGAATCAGGGTTTGAAACCTTTGTAATGAACAATATCCTGAGTAATACATTTTGCGACCCTATTCGTTTGCTGTAGTTTTAATTAGCTTTACTTGTGGAAATGTGCCTCGCGGCGTCAGAAAAGTTTAATAGGTGAAAGTTAGTCATGATTGAACGTGAGTCCTTTGTTAAGACCAGTCTGAGAGTGGCTGTGCCTTCAGTTTTAACACTCTGCGCCCTGTTTAGTATAGATTCAGTCAATCCAACTCAAATACATGGATTGTGTGTTGAAGTTTTGTTAGGCGACTACTGCTGGACGCTAACACACCTTAATTCTGCTAAAACATCACTCCATTGAGTTCATATTGGAGAATATTTTATTATGAAATCCTAAAAAAATGTTTTCTCAGACATTGCTTTCACCCTTTGTCTTGTGATGCTGAGGGTGTAATGAAGAGCTCCTGGGTTAAGTGAAGACGTAGAGCTCACAGAGTGTGCAGACGCTTGTCTAAAACACTCCGTTACTGTTGACTCTCGTGAACACTTGTTGATTCAGTTATTCATGCAGGCGTGACAGTGGATGAAAAGGACGGAAGCTGCATATGTTGAGGATTTTACGCTATGCTCCTATGTCCCTTATAAGCTTCCGCTGTTATCATTAATCATCTTTAGCTACTGATGGCCAATTTGCAATGCTACCCAGGTTGGCTTTCGACAATCTTGTGCTGCATTTGTTCGGGCGGTTTGTCCCATTAGGAAGAAGGCAGAGCAGAGACAGGACGACGCCGTGGCTTGTGTCTCACCTGCTAAAAAACTGCTCATAGAAGATGTGATATTTCAAAGGTTTCAAAAGGTCCAAACTGTAGCTGCACTGCACTCCAGAGATGCACAATTAGACATCCGTGCCTGGTGTTCGTGTCAGGGTTTTGGTGGGATTGCTAACCATTTATACTTGTGTTTGCCTATAAATGGAACAATGTCGAGTTTTGACCCCACATCAAAGAATGCACGTCTTTGAATCGTGTGCAATTCAACCGAAGAGTGATTTCCCCTTTCAGAGTGTTTCATTTAAATAATTGGAATACTAATTTGAGGCCTGGGGATGTAAACTCTAAGTATTCATTAGAGGAGAAAGAACAGGCATCATTTTGTGGAGGAGAATTATTTCTTTTTTGAGCTTAGTAAATATCTCACAGGCCAAAAGATGACAAAAAAAAAAGGCAATTACACAAATACAGCTGCTCAAAACAATACAACACAACAACAAAGAATAAAAATTCACATAACTTACATGATCCTGTACCTCTGCTACTGTAAATATGGCATTCTGGTTTCATACTTGAATGCAATCTGCACAACTTTCGAGAGACACATTAGAAAACAACAACAAAATAACCAGAATCGAGTAACAAGCAGAGACTGAAATGATATGACTTGGAGTCCCTGTGAGCCTTTCAACCCTCAGACACACAAAACATGCTGGCGGCTTTGAAAAATCTGCTTTTGTTTAAAAAGTCTCAGAAATGACAAAATTGATCAAAGTCAGAAACTGTAACAACAGAAAGGATCATTAAAGTTTCAACTTTCTAATGGTCCATGAACTAAATGTGTTTCTGTTGGTGAACATGGCCAACTTCATATTTAATGATGGATCTCATCAGTTGGGTTTCATTGAAAATGTTACATCAAAAACACAACCCTGACACAATGGAGAACCTGTTGGTCACATGACCAAATATCAACTACTTTTGGGCTGAACTGCAGGCTGTGTTTACACAAATCAGACAGAAGATAATTATGGTAAAGTTGTAAGTAATCGAATGTCTATAATATGTAGAATTAACTTTTTTTTAAAAAGTATTATTAACACCTGTGTGCTCAAATGTTGGACATGTTGGTTGCAGGTTTCACAATTTTTGTAAAACGAATAATTCAAGAACTTCAACTTTCATTGTTTATTATGATTTATAGCATGATAACTTTATTATACTGCACAGAGGACATTTTGAGTTCTCTCTACTGCTTGCAATGGTGATATGATGTCACCTTGATATATATTGCCTTTCATTAGGCCTCCCTAAATGCTGAAGG
>NW_007578254.1:296479-403347 GCF_000690725.1 Stegastes partitus
ACACACACACACACACACACACACACACACACACACACACACACACACACACACACAAATGCACACTCACAACGACTCCCCTGGTCTTGACAGCAGATGCAGACCTGTCCAGATGAACTGTTATTGATGGAGGGATGTATCATCCTCCCTCCCACTGTCTCTGACACACTGCATTGATGAAGTATGCTGCTGCTGCACAGGCCGAGTACAGCCAGTGTGATACGTCTGGGAGGTTCCAGGCCATATGTTGTGACTTCCATGTCTTGCAAGGAAACAAAAGACGATGCTTTTTTTGTTTTGTTTTTTTCAGAGCAATGCAACTAAATAAAATATGAATATAAGTTAGCAAATGTCTCATGAAAAAATGAAAAAAAACAAGCAAAATTGCATTCTGTGCCATTTAAAGTTTGGTGCCCTTTTTTTTTGTAGCTGGTAATGATATTACCTATTTTAGGAAGCAGTAGTGTGAAGGAAAATCTGTCTCTCGAGTCCAGTAGTCCACTATAATCAAACTCTATTTAGTTTCTCATTTTCCTTTATTTCTGTCCCTTTATTTAAGACTAATGTGCCTTTCTGTTCCAAATTGGAAGTGTGTGATTAGTCCCGGAGTGCCACAGAAAGCATATAACAACCTGTGGTTATATTTTAGCTTTCAGTGCGGCACGTCAGCTTCAATATTTCTCCCTTTAGTCTCCCCTGCATGCTGTTTCACAAAGTGCATTTTAACAAAAGACAAAGTGCTGCTGTTAATGTGCTGTAATTACAGATGAAGGTGGATTGTGAGGCAGACTGCCATCTACTGGCTTATAAAGTGTCCCCCCCCCTCACCCACCTCACCTCACCCCAGTCAATCTCACCCTTCCTAACTCCCACTCAAGAAGGCAATTATACTGGAGGTAGACAGAGTTCATGCACGCACATTCTGGAATCACCAGATGTATGCATAAGCACACATTCAGCCCGGAGGCTGTGTAAGGAACAAAAAAAAACAAATAAAAAATCCTCCTACTGGCTATTAACGGCCCTTTTTTCAATATTTAGCGTGACAGTCATTTATTTTGCATCACATAATCTGCAGCCATCCACTCATTTGTTGGCTTTCTGTTCCCACTCATTCACCATTCAGGGTCACTGGTAACTGTGTGCAGGTCTTGGTGATTTGCTGCTTGAATGTTAGACCAACAATAACAGAGCCGAAGCTGCTGACGTGAAGGCGAAGCAAGTTCACCGCTTGTTACCCCGTCAGTCTGAAGAGTCAACTGCTTAGCACAAGCCATCAAACAGGAGGTCCACTCAGTTAACTCAGAACTTTTTGTTTTTACAAAGATTTTTCAGGTTGCAATGAAATCATCAGCCTGTTTATGTAACACCACATATCCACACAGGTGTAGAGTGTGTGCAAAAAACATCCTACTTTGGTGTGTTTAGGGTATGGTTCAGATGAATTTGTGAGATCATGTAAAACAAATGGTCAGACAGCTGATACATGTGGAGCAGACGCACACAGATTAGAACTGTTGCCATCAGCAAATATGTGGACAATTTTCCAGAGCAGATTGTAAACTCTTAATAATGTGAGCATCAACATGTCTCTGTGATCCATCGGAGGCAGTGAGGATCTCCAAAGCAGGAAGCTTTTATATGGTAATGAATTCGATTGGAGCGATGCGCGCACCAATCAGGAGCGTTTGATTTATGTTTAAGGGACTGTTGAGGGGAGCAGTCGCTTGGCAACCGCCTAATGAAATGTACGAGCCGTGGCTATTAAAAATAGCGACCTTAGAAACCTCTCTGCCCCATGATGCGGCTATTTCCAAAGACGCTGGGCTGGTGTGAAGAGAAAAAAACGCGCGATTAAAACCGATTCTCGCAGCCGTCTGGTTTGGATGATGTTGGAGTCAGACGTGTGACAGACTCGTTGGACTGGAGCGTCGTGATTCAGATTTAAAAAAAAAAAAAAAAAAAAGCTTTTCACACGCAGCTGTCAATGCTTTTTAAGTCACTATCATATTAATCCTCAATAGCCGTGTTAACGCGCGTGTGCGTGACGATCAGTCAGAATGCGAGGATCCTGATCTGTCCTGCAGGAGCCAACAATGGATGAGCACCGCTCCTTCAGAGCTGAGAAAAGACGTGACATCGGTAGCCCACACACTGAAAAAAGATTTCAGTCTCAGCAAGTCGAGTGTCTCAGGAAATGTGGCGAAAAGGGTTGAATGGTGGCCTATAGAAATGACATTTAATTCAAGAAAACTGGCAGATGTTTGCTGGAGTCAAGTACAATGATCTGAATGCACTCGCTTTTCCAGTTACTTTAGAGAAAAGAAAAAATCATTGGGTTTAAAAGACAGCTGCATGAAAAGAACTAGCAGGATCGATATTTTGCAGTGTAGTCTGTTTGATCTCTGAATCTGAAGGAATGAAAATGGGATGGATGTGACTGACTGTTACTGTGGAAACCAACTTTCCCCTGCCTACACGTTCATCCTCAACTAGCAGCTCACTGTCTCGATGTGTTTGCTGACAGAATGTAGATTAGACAGCCCCGATCGTTTCCATCCTAACAGCTGATAACATTTACCCAAACTCGTGTGGTCAACAAAGCAAAACGAGGGGAAAAGCTACCATCAATGAAAGATTGCAGAAAAGCTATGTTCAGTTTATTTTTTTTAAAGACTGGAAATATATTTGTGACTTACAGCAATTGGTAACGGCAAAGCTGTTCGCCACTTCCAGATTGTCAATGTGAGGCGTCAGTCTGAATTCCGAGGTGCCAAACTGAACCATTCCTATCCGAAATGCGCTGTACTCTTGATCCGCGCCCCTTGGAAAAAGTCCCCCTGAAATCAACGCAAAATATCAATTACACTTGCAAAAATCTAAATGGTAATACACATTTTCAAGCAAATTTTCAGGATTTTACGCACAGAAGTGTTTTCAGCTAATTCGCCTTTTCCTTTAAACTAACAGCTACTTACCAATCTGAACACTGGGTGAGCCTCCAAGTGCGCATCCCCATAAAACCAGGAGAACTGAAACGGATAAATTCACTATCTTTTCCATGTCCACAGTTTAGGTGTCCACATCCACCAGGGGAGTCTGTTATTCCTCTTTCTCTCCAGAGATGTTAGATCCGACACATATTGGAGACCTTCAATCTTGCTGAGAGAAAAAATGAAACTGCATAAAGGACCGTTTTCTGCAGGTGGCTGTAGCAGTGAAAGGACACGAGCAGTGAAGGAATGGTCGCTTGCAATGTAGGTCTGCTGTTTCTTCCTCCGCTCCTCCTCGTCGCTCCTCTCCAGCCGGCAGCTGATACCTCCTCTAAACGCACAGGGACACTGCGCGTCTCCGCTCGGCGCGCCGGAGATCTTCTCAGCATCACACCCACAAGTGAGGAATGTTAATGAGAAGGCGGACAGAGACGAAAAGAGCCGAGAGTCATCCACTTGGTGACAAGAGTGCGCCCTGCGCTTTGAATATATGACCACGGATGCTGTAGCCTAAAAGAGTCTGTGCTTTGTTTTACAAGCTTCAGTCTGCAGCATGAAAGCATGAAATCCTCGAGTGTTGTTAATTCAACACATCCTAGTGTCTTTATTCGAAGCTTTCTTTTTGGAGAACCATTTATCAAAGGTGTTTGTCAGAGGAAAAAAAGTAATATTTTAGAAAATCGCCTTCCGCACTCAACTTTTGTTAAGTGAACTGGACATTACTTCCTTATTGGAGTCAATGTTCCAATACAACGACCAACAAGGAGCAGATTCTAGAACCATTTTGAGAATTTCATATGTGTTTGCACCTCAGCAACCCAGGAGCACACTTTCACAGTGTCCTCAATCCCTGACTGTATGTAATCTGATTACTTCGGATCTCAGACATTTGACTGATGCCCCGTACAAAGTTTGATTTGATGCACTCAAACAACATGGAACAGCTTAATAGGTATTAAGTTTTCAATGCAGCAAATGGAGAAGCTTGACCAAAGTGTTTGTGTCATGTTTGCATGAAAAATGCATGAACCGATAAATTGATGATCAAAACTGTTGATTGACTTTTAGTCTATCTGTGTTTAGTTCTGAGTGATCAGGGAGGCAAACATTCTCTCAAGACTCATTCAAGAGCTCAGATGGATTTTGGAACCAAGAGTAGCTCCTGCATGGATTAGACCTTTGACCTTAAAACAGTGTACATGTGTCCTTAGTGTGCCTTCATCAGAGCACCACAGCTGTAGCAGCAGCATAAAAACAACAATGTATTCCACATTTAATAAGTTCAAAAGTTTATTTTGTATAGTGACACAGAAAAATGTATGCTTTAATCTTAATTCATCAAGAGCAATATAAAGAGTTATTTAAGAGTCTGCAATTCATTTTAATGTAATTATTTCATTAAGAGTGTTTGGATAACTGACAAATATCAGACACACAACATCTCCTACATGTACAGACTGAGACCCTTTAATGTTTTTGGTGGCTTGGAAGGCAAGCCTCCTCTAAACCATGTGAAAGGCCAACACTTCTTATTGAGAAAACTCATCAAGTGCATCAGCTGGAGACCATCACTCATGCCCTCCAGGAAAAACCATCAAATGAATCTCCTCTTTAACTTTGATCTAGTGCTTATTTCCACCCTCTGCATACAAATGCAATGCAAATATATGCCTGGTCCTGGCTGCCATTATGAATAGGGTTAAATGGAGGAGAGCTTGCCTCACAGCCAGCAGGAAATAAGTGGCAATCCTGTCCCCTGATTTTATGATATGCATATCTCAGCCTGCACCGACAGATGTATATTAATCATCGGCGGTGTGAGATAGCAGTCTGGGAGCAAACTAATGAGGCTGAGAGTGAGTGGGAGCGGAGGGTGGTGGCAGCTAGAAGCAACAGTTTGTCAGATTTCAGCACCACGGACAGCACATCGCATTTAACACCGGCTCCTGTGGAGATCACGCTGTAGCTCCATGAGAGCACATAAGGCAAGAACAGATCCAAAATGTTACACCTTAGATCTTGTTTTCTTCATTTTACCCATCGTTTCAATCGATTATGATGATTCACTGAAGTGACTTCTAAAATCTGGGAGCAGGGCTTGTAAGGTATGATAGAGCCATAAATATGAGTAGACACATCCTCAGGAAGGTCTTCAAAGGGTCAGCCAGCTTTTCTCCAACCACTTTAAGATAAAATACAACAATTGAAAGTACCTGAAGTGTCTACAAGAAGCATCCTGGGCTGGAAGTGAGGTTGAAATCTGGGTTGTAATTTAGAATTTTGCATTCTTCAATAATAATCTCAGGATGTTTACTTAGAAATAACTATTTTACTTGGCACTGATTACAAGC
Source organism: Stegastes partitus (assembly GCF_000690725.1). Taxonomy (NCBI): domain Eukaryota; kingdom Metazoa; phylum Chordata; class Actinopteri; family Pomacentridae; genus Stegastes; species Stegastes partitus. Next base: position 301,824 of record NW_007578254.1, read on the forward strand.
CAAAGCCTCACAAGTACAACAGTTAAGTCATCCTAACAGTAGCCAGTCAGTTTTACCAATTAAAACTGACATTTTAATTAAATTGTTGCTCTTTTTTCAATTGGAATTTCAAAACCAGACATGTAAAATATTTGACCTCTTTATTAAAAGCAAAAACCTGACTGACAAAATGTGTTCGGACCCTTTTAACCCCTAAATCTGGATCTAAGAAAGACTGCTGGAGAAAATATACATTTAACATATATTCATTGTCTGAAACTTTACAGTAGAGTTAACAAATGTTAAGCCGGCTGTTCACAAACTAGACGACTGTATGTTTCACAAGAAGCTAGTTGGCATGAATTAATTAAGTGATAACTGAGTGTTGCATCTTTTTTGCATGTATTTAATAGCAAGTTATATAGGTTGTAGTGGGCTGCAAGGTGGCGCAGTTGGGTAGCACTGTTGCCTCGCAGCCAGAAGGTCGCTGGTTCGCGTCCCGGTGGAGTTTACATGTTCTCCCCGTGCAGTGTGGGTTCTCTCCAGGTTCGCCGGCTTCCTCCCACACTGTCCAAAAACATGTTGAGGTTATTTGGTGATTCTAAATTGTCCGTAGGTGTGAATGTGAGTGTGCTTGGTTGTCTGTCTCTAAGTGTAGCCCTGTTATAGACTGGTGACCTGTCCAGGGTGTCTCCTGTCTTCACCCTAAGTCAGCTGGGATAGACTCCAGCCCCCCCGCGACCCTAGTGAGGATTAAGGGGTGTATAGATAATGGATGGATGGATAGTTTGTAGACCACAGTAAAACAATGTCACCTATGATTTTAAGTTCTTTTGATTACAGACCACAACATACTGCATCATTATGTTGTGCTGCAAGTGATGGTGTACCATGACAATATTTACTGATACATGCATGTAGATACTGGGAAACAAGATGTAAGGTTATGGAATAAGTAGTTATTCACTTGTTACAGGGTATGTATGACCCACAGAGTAATAATCTAAACATTTATTTATATCATTGATGGGTAATTACTGGATATCTACCCATGGGAACTACACAAAATAAACTACTTTGCTTTCTCATGTTATATAGAAATCCTCTTTCCGGCAAAATAAATAGCGCACTCAACTACTTGTGTTTCACAGGCTCACATATGTTCATCAGTTTGACCTTGTCTGGAGGTTCTGCCATGCATGAATTCACGCTGCTGCAGCTCGGCTGAAATGCAATTTCAGTTTGATTATCTTACAGCACATTTCGCAATGTACTAAATTTGCAGCCTGTGAGATAATTTAACTGTGACACGGCTGCAAAGAGTCCTAATGAGTTTTTAAGGCTGGAATGAGAGTAGCTCATAATCAAATCATGACCCCGCCGGCTGTGTAAGAATGTTTACCTTTGTGTCAGTTAAACCACAAGAGTGAGGTGGAAATTTTATGCATGCTAATGAAACGAAATTCAACAAATTCAACACCACGTGGCCCGTAGAGTGAAAAGCTGGTTGTAAAAAAAAGAGCAAAAACAAAAGTCAATGACCTTTAGGGAAACGTTTAACCACTCAGGTTTATGTGTCCCAGAAATGCTGCTCGAGTATTTACATTTCTGGCATTTAGTTGGTGCTCTTATCTGGAGAGGCTTACAATGGCTAGCATTTTAATATCTCACTCATGGTCACTTCAGCTAGAAACTTAGCTCGTGATGGACAAACACTGGCTGGGATCTGACACATGACCTTTCAGTAACAGAATATTTATTTTTTTATTATTTTCTATAGCTTCCTTCAACAATATGTAGGTGTTGTCTCCGCTATCAATTATCTGGCTGTATTTTTTTCTGTTTTATTCCACATTTTTAAATTATCTTCCACGGTTAGGCTGACCTTTAAAAATGGGTTTGTAGAGAACCTCAAGAGATTTGCAACCCTACATTTTTAACCAAATACTAAATAGAAATTGGGTGAATCCGCTTGGGTAAATAGATAATAAAAGGCCCAAAGACTCCACAGAGCAACATGAATTCTTACGTTCTATCTCATAACTTAGAAATGATTTCTATGAATGTGCAGCTGTGTTCCACTAGTTTCTCCTAATTTTCTTCCGGATGGCTGCGGACTGTTGCAGCTAAGCGAGAAGCGAGGGAGACAGTTCAGACATGGCTGCACTTAAACACAGTGCTGTCGGATTCATAAATATGAGAGAGAGCTTCCCATCCAGCTCAACCACATTTCTATTGAGAAGACCTGGGTTTAAAATGGTGAGGCGACAGTCTCCACCACCAAGCCAGCATGCCGCCCCCAGGCTACCTTGTGCAGTGTGAAAAATTAAACACTAACAGACAGAGGAAGTGTTCCAAGACCACAACTAGACAACACGCTGTAAGATAGTAAATATATCACTGGAAAGAGTGCGTGCAATGTCTGAGCAATCAAAAAGAAAATAGTAATTTCTTCGTGCAATGTTCATTTTGATCTATTGTACACTTGTGTGGCAACTTGATCAAAGTGAACATCTACAAAACTTCGCTATGTGTGGATTTTTTTTATCATCGAGTGGAAACACAGATGCCAAGTGCACCATGCTATTAATCAGCTGAGCTACACACAGAATGCATTTAGAATAGCAGATTACGTCAACTACAGACCAGCAGAACAGAGATGAGGAACATCGAGAACGCCTGTCAAACATCATCATCAGCCATGTTTACAGGATTTATTTTTATTTGTACAAAAAAAAGCATTTCACAGTATTCCCTTACTTGCGACTAACTCTAAGAATTGCACTTAGAAGCTGTGACTGACATTTAAAAAACAAAAAATAGAACAAATGTAGCATGAAAACCAACAACAACTAATTATTTCATTCTTTTTTTGGCAACACTTGAGCGATTCTCTGCCATTTGAACAGAAAATGGAAAACAGCAGCGTCTCCACGACTGGAGGGCCGTTTGAGCCTACAGTAGAGAGGCGATGCGAATACAGAACAAGGCCTTTAGACGCACAGAAGTTGCTAAGCCAAGCATATCCTGCCATTAGAACAGTTTTGGGGAGTTAAACCTGCAGGGATTGGTCCCAAGGTCGCAAAGAGTGCTGAGACTGGACACTTTGGCTGCATCAGCTTGCGTCAATAGCTTTCAATCCATACGGTTGTGCACTGAGCTGCTTTTATATCTGACCTCTAGAACACTGCTTCAGCCTCGGATCATATGAGAGGTTCCAAAGTAATAACCTAAAACCCACTCTGTCCGTGTGTAGTCTGTATCAAAGCGATGGCTTTAAAGGGTGTTATCAAGGGGAAATAATCAAAGGTTTATATTTAAGTCATGAGTCACATTTCCTTTAAAATAAATAAATAAATAAATAAGTAAATAAAAAATAGCATAGCGTTGCTACATTTGGTTGGATTTTTGTGCTCAAACGAGGCTCCCTGGTGTGAAAGTGCAACATGAAGAGGTGTTAGGCTGTTAGGCGTTCAGGAAGAGGATTGATTCATAGATAAATAACAAATTCATTGATCTGACTAAAAGACAACTGTTAGACGTTTGCCTTTTGGCTTGTACTGTTGCACATAGAGAGATCTTTTCTGAGTGCATTGTTCCTGTCAAAAAAGAAATAACAAAAAAAAGTTAGAGAAAAGACACGACACTTTGTAGAGCCAATAATATAATAACAGTCAATGATGTGATGTGGCCGATAACGTAATAAACTTGCACTTTTTAAAATGTAATAGGCCAGTAACGTAATAAAGGTCTTTAACCAATAATGTAATATCTTTTGACTAATAACATAATTAGTTATTATGTTATTTGCCCGGTAAAAAAAAAAAAAAAAATCTTTGCAAATGTAATAACCAGCCAATAACGTAATAAGTTATTAGGTTGTGGGTTCAGGACTTTTATTACATCGTTGGCCAGTTATTACCTTATTGGCCTATTCAATTTTAAAAATGGCAAATTTATTACATTCTACACACTTGAAAGCAAAGCATTTGGTTCCAGGACAAATGAGATACATGGATGATGTTTCCAACAGTCTGAACTGAGTATTTTACGTCTTGGATTCTGTTTCCTCCTGTCCCTTACTAATGATGAATCCTCTTGAAATTCTTGCTGCTTGAGTGTTTCCATGTTTCCATCTGAACAGCGATTGTTTTATGATACACATCAATTTAAAATATCAATTTCAAAACCAATATGCAAATGCAAAAAGCAACAATGGATGCTTGAAAATAATCAAGTGGTGTAGAATTGAAAATTGGATTATAATTAAGGAACCTGCATCTTCAATATGTAGTCTAGCTTATTTTATGCTCATTTAACTTCTATTCTTTATTTATTTTTTCTTCCATTCCCTCCTCTCTATTTCCTCCACTATCAGGCTTCTCTGATTTGATAGTATTTCACCTTCACCATTCCATCCCCGTCCCTCTTCACTCTCTCTTTTCTCTGGTTTGCGCAGAACTAACGTTAATGACAGGACCCACGGTCATGGCCGTTTTACAGATTGGTTCAGTCTGGCTGGAACTAAGCTTTTCGCCACTTTGACCCCCGACAGCAAATGGCATCCTCCACACTTTCTAGGCTTCCGCATTTACAGGCCTGCCAAAAAATCTTCCGCCACACGGCCACGGTGCCTGTGAGGGTTCTGGAAAATTGTAGCTGACCTGAAAATTTGCTGTGGCATCTGGAGAAAAAAAAAAAAACAAGCTATGTTTCAGGTTTCAGCCGAAAAATAGCTAAAAACGAAAAAAAAGAAATAAGTAAACAAACAACCAGAAAACATGTACACAGGGGATGTATATAAAGCGTGTGCCTACTGTTCTTCACTTTAATCACTTTACCATTTAACTCTGGATATGATTCTATGACATGCCAATTTTATAGATTATGATTTTAATGCTGATCATGACAATAGATGGTGGCAGAGATGCTATTTTCCTAACAAGAAAATCATTATTTACAATGCATTTCTTTTATCTTAGGCCTTGGAGACAGTTGTAAACACCCGACACTGATGTGTGAAAGCCTTATTCGCAGTAAACGAGCTTCCAATAAGCCTCGTGGCCTCTCCTCCCCTACTGTTTCTCCACTAATCATTGCCTGACTGTCATGGTGGTTGTCTTGGTGGCTTGGGTGGGTGCCTGGTGAGAGGTCATGTTGGATTAGAAAGCACCCTGTGTGATATAGGTTACAGCACTGTGCTAGTAGCAGGGTGCTGGGGTGCGGGGGTGGAGCGTGCACACACATGTACACAACACACACACACACACACACACACACACACACACACACACCACATAATCAAAGAAACACATGAGCCACACCTGCATTTGATACATCTACTGTCCTGATGCGATGAATATAATCATGAAATGCTTTAACATCGTTGCCTTTCATCACTGGTGACCTATTATAGGATGCTTATTGTAAGGTTTTGTATAATTTAGTGCAGATAGCAGACTCAGTTAATAGCCTGAGATGTAAAATGTGCAAAATTTACAAAAAAAATTACGAACAATATGTTTAACATCATGTCAGAGCCTCAAAAAGTTTTTGATATTTTTAGTTTAATGTACTATCATCACTATAAATCAACTTAAAATCATGGTTTCTGTAGAAAGCAAGAGGAAATGTCGAGTGCATATACCTGTATTATAGCAAAAATCTGCCTCCTTATCCTGGCAGTGCCACCACCATCCTGTCCACAGGACCTGGCATTACATCTGTTTTTCTCCCAGGAGGGCGTTTTATCTCCTCATTACACTAAACAAATATGGAAGTGGCCATTGGGGGGCACTGCAATGCAAAATCTCCCTCTGTTGAGATTCAGTGGGAGCTGAAATGAGCGCTCAGATCTGTGGAGATTAACCACAAACGCAAATATTTTCATTGATGTGTAACACATGTACTTCTCTTGATGACTCAAGTCTCATCTGCAAAGTAAGAGGTTGTTTCCACCTGATTCTAGTCTCTGTCTGACTTCCATTCTGTGTCACACGCTGGGATTTTGTAGTGACAGACAAAAATTCTTTCCCGTGTCTGTAACCATGGCAGCCACAGAGAAAGAGAGGAAAAAAAAAAAAAAGTCTTGTTTTCTCATTTTGTGCTAACCAGAAAGAAAAAGAAAAAAAAGAGTCACAGCAATGACAATTTCGTTCTCCTTTGCATGAGCAATTCTGGCCCAAACGGCTTCAAACTTCATTAATATGACCCTATTGTCATGCCATGAGGTCGGCATCTATCTTGCTTCATTAAGCCGCAGACAGATTTCATATGAGGAGTCTCACAATGATAGTCAGGGGTCATTTTCTAAGCAGGTTTGTATGAATAATTGATGGCTGGTTTGGCAGATTAGGAGAGGTCAAGCCTCTGTGGAAGAAACAGCTGTTGTGTGATGTGCAGGATGCACATGGACGGAGCAAAGGGGAAGATGCTGCAAATACACTGTTTTTGTCCCATTGTAAGTCAGTTCCAATAGAGGCGACCAAGCTGGGTGTGAATCAACAAAAGAGCGAAAAACCGAAACCTTATCGCTGCTTTCTTACTGTTTCCTGTAGAGCAACACAAATGATGCACACTGTTAAATTCAAAGCTTTGACTTTACTTTTAATCACATCAAATGGTGAAACATCATTTGATCGTTTGTTGTAAATTTCACAAACACATGGCCACAGTTCACTGGTGACCCATTTACGCACGCTACAGGTGAAAAGTGTCAAACGTTACATTTGGTGGAGGAGTGGCAGTGTCACATGACCATCTGGACAGGAACAGGAGTGTTTCACGTATCCACATATCTTCTCGAGAGCAAATAATAAATATAATAAATTTAATAAATACTTTTTTTTATATATATATATATTTATGCTTTATCTTCATATACATGCAGCATTTTTTTTTAACATGCGAGGTAATTACAATGTTACACTTTGCATTGAAGCTTGAATAAAACGCTTTAACTCATTGAACTTGTGAGCACACTCCCACTGGGCGAGGGGCGAGAAATCAAATACCTATTTACAAATGCTCTTCTATAGATCTTTTCAGCTCCGTTCATACGCAATCGGTCTTTGTGGATATGTTTACACACCAATTAGTACAGTTATATCTGCTATCCTGTATTCGCCTTTCAAGTACCACTATTAATAAATTAAGTATTTGAAAACAAGATGCTATATATATATCGATTGTAGGAAAGATAAGAAATATTGATTTGTAATCATTTGTTAATACTCAAATAACGAGTGTTGTCTTTTTTATGTGAAGAGAAATATGATAATACTAATAACAACACATGGTAGTTCTTTGTTTTTCTCAGCAGTCGTTTTGTGTGAAATCACATTTGTAATATTCACTTTGGAGGCTTGGAATGTGATCTGATCAATAACAGATTCATGAGAGTGAGGGGGTTAATAATACGAGATAATTTCAAGATAATCACAAGTATATGGACCAGTAAATCACATTAAAGAAGAGGAAGGAGAAAGGGAACAGGGCTCTGGCGTAAAGGTCAACTCTTTTGGCAGCAGAGGGGATGACTGGTTTGGGAGGAGGAGGTTTCTTGTTGTTCTTAGCCTGGGATTTGCCATGACCCGAGCCAGTGTCGATGGGCTTCCCATAGCAGTCAAAGTTTGACAGTTCAAAGTCCCGTGGGAGCGAGCCCACAATGCTGAAGTCATTGGTCCGCAGGTCCGACTTAGAAGTGCACACCTTCTTGCAGCGGGTCTCGGCCACCTGGGTGCAAGAGACAGTCACGGAGGAGACAGAGCAGGCTGATTAATACATTCTGCATTATTTCATTCCAAAGTGCATTTATTTATGTGAAACACATGAGGTAAGATGAGATTCTAGGAATACTCTGAAAGTGCTGCTGGCAGCCCTTGAGGCAGAGTAGCCGAACCAAAGTGGTATAAAACTGGTTGACTGAGCAACAGACAGACTTTGCAGTCCATAGAGGCTTACATTACTCTACAGGTAATAGAAAGATTATTCAATCCTGCACATCACACTCCAGTTAAAAGTGTCTCTACTCCTCATGCAGCACTCTACAGGACGACGGTATAAATTAAACAAAGGTGGGTGCAGATTTCAAACAATAGAAGAAGTGACGCATTTTACCGACACTCGTGAGATTTGGACTCAGGTAAAGTTGGACAGAGCAGACAGAACACATCTGCGACCTTCGATTAACTCATTTTGCACATTCTGTTCTCATGCCTGGTTGTCACCAAGCTCAGTTCTTATTGCCCAATCTGTCACTCTCCACTTGTTCAGTAGCTGCCATCAGTGTTTTCCAATCACCTCCTGTCACCTGAGCCCCATATCCACATGCACACCTGCCTCTCATTCCTTTATCTTTCACCCAGTAGTCGCCCCCTTTTCTCTCCCTCTCATGATTGTGCTTGGAAGCCTTCGCTTTCCAGATCTTGGAGCAGTTCCTGCCTTCCTGTTTCACACCTGCCTTTTTCATGTTTGTTTGCGTTAGCCTTTGCTGATTTACTACTTGTTTGCGACTTTGGCTCAGAAACCCGACTAAGTAAACATCCTTTGAATGCATTTTCAACCACAAGCTTGTCATCAGGGCAATACAAGAGTGTAAACCTCGGTCTATTCCCTCTAATTTCTCCTGTCTAGAAACATTACATGACACAAACAATGGAAAATCAATCAATCAACCGTTCCACTTAACGCATGCAAATTCAGAGACACGAGCGCTGCATTGTTAAACGAAGTAAAGCCCTGTTCACTGTTTCCCCATCCTCCATCTTAGAGCAGAGATGTCGTCATTCCTTTGTAGAATTCGCATCATATCCATTTATTTTTGTCCCCTCATTCTACCTCTCAGTCTCTTCAACAGGTAAATCCACTGCATGCATGTACAGACACCTAAATGCGTCAATGTGCACATAAGAACACAACAGATGGCACCGACAGGCGCTGCTGACTGAGCATTTTCTTGAAAACACACACACAGATTAGGTGCTCTGACAAGGTAAATTGTATTTCAACAGACGATGGCTGCAGAGAAAAGGTGTAGACGCTTCTTCTATTACAAAATGTAGTTGCTGGTTAACATCCATGTTCTTATTATAGGTGAATTAACTGCACAAATCTTCATTAAACAGATCTGACTCCAACTATGTTGCATTAGCAAAAATATAACTGAACGCTCCATTTATTCTGACACATAAAACACATATACTATAACTGTGATGTTACATCCACACTACATGTAAGTTTTGTCTCAGCTGAAAGCAACATTCAAATGAGGATGTTTAATATGGTTGGATTCAATTGAAAACAGACTACACTTTGAAGACACAGTAAAGGTTTGTTTGATCCCGAAGCTTGGACAGAACTCTGCTGATAAATCAAAACTACTGCTATTTTAAGAGGAAAAAAAAAAAGCTTTGGAGCCAAAATTAGATTTACTTTGTACTCCACAATGTTGCCTAATATGGTTGTTCTCTCATCTGGGGTCTTGTAACCCCATCTACACCCTCTACATGCTATCCCAACCTGTGCTTATATGAAACAATCTGCAGACGGATTTGGTTTAATGTCATCCAAAAAATCCCTTTCATCGACTTCCCTGAAGGCCCGCGGGGTGAACAGGATCTAATCAGTCTATGGATGCTTACTCACTGAAGTCATTAAGCTCATTAAAGCTTCATTATTTTGATTTGGTTTTGACAAGAAAACCCATTAAACCTCAATGGAATAATGTAATCCTCGCAAACCAAATGTGGTTCGGACTAACATAGATTCAGAGGTAAATTAATTTCAATTAGGCATACAATTGGAAGGGCCCGTGCAACATCCTGTTTGCCTGATGGCATGCATGTGAGTGTTAGACTTGAGCCCTGACTGAGCTGTGTGTATTTGCGTGTCAAAGACAATGCCAATTTTTAATGACTGGATGTCCCTGTTTTGCATGTAGATTGGATCTCGGTGCCTCAGAGTTACAAAACTACCAGGGGACGTCGGATCTGGAGTTTGTATTCTGGCATCCTCCTGTGTTGCTGTGGATATCTGGTTATACAGAATCACACATAGCTACACAGGCATTCAGCACCCACTCAAATCAACAAAAATGGGCCATCTTTAAAATGTTTTGGTGATTTATTGGAGAATCAGTATCCAAGGGGAACACATTTAGGATTTTGCTATGGATATGATCGTTATCGATCACACAAGATCTGCTTCCAGGCGGAATGCATCTGAAGTTGAGTCACACATGGCATAAACTATCCTTGATCTTATCCCGATGGCTGATGCAGTTATTAAACCCTACAGCATGAACACTCCCAGGTTTCATGGGGTCAGAGAGCTGTTGGCTACACCACATGCCCACTGTTTGCTTGTTGCACTAAGTCATGCTGCTTTAGCTGCAGTTAAGGAAACAATAAGGAGGAAGACCTGATGTAGAAGATAAAGCTTCATTTTGTTTTGATAAATTAGATTTTTGGCATTTTGTGGGAAATCTGTAGGACAACAAAGATCCGTGACTGGAAATGAACGGAGGATACAAAATAGAAAAACTGCTGATAATCTTGTGTCTCCACATTCTGGTTTGATTTCATCAAGATGTACGTTAATTCATGCAGTGCAGTAATGGTGGCAAACATAAACGCTCATTAAAGGCATAAAACCAGATTCACTGACATGCAAGGTGCTGACATGAAGCGGCGTCCCTCCGGTCCCGTTGACCGTGTTGTTCTTGGCGGCGGGGCTCTTTCCCGCAGCTTTCTCCTTAGATGCCATCTTGGCCTTCTCTGCCTCTATGCGCTTTGGGCTGTTGAGCATCACTTGAACCACAGCGTACTCCACCAGCGAGGCGAAACCAAACAGCAGGCAAGCAATGAGCCAGATGTCGATGGCCTTGACGTAGGACACTTTTGGCAGCTCCGACGCCAAGGAGGTGCACTCGGAAGACAGAGAGAGCACCGAGAGGATGCCTGTGTGGAGACAGAGCACAAGTAACCTTGTCAGTCATCGAAATGAGGGAAAGACCAGCCGCTGACATTTGTCTTAGTTGATCCACAAGTGGAGTGTGAATGCACCCAAGACGCACTGAGGTCTCGATCGATCACGCCACATTGGGAGGAGGTCTGGCCTGCAGGCGGCCACATCCTTTTAGCAGCGTGTATGCTAATGTGTCCTGGGTCACACTGAAGGACTAATCAGCTGACGTTGTCTTTGCATAAGCGGAAGTATGTACTCTGCAGCAACAGCATCACATTAGAGAGCAACAGCAGGCAACAACAACAAAACGGCAAAATGGTCCTAGTTCTAGAATTCGCTATTGGATAGTACAACCTAAGTCATATTTTGATAGTAATGCAGTTCTTTTGTTTTATTATTTTCTTGTATTATTTTTAATAAAATAAGTCATATTTTAGTAGTGAAGACCTTTAGGCACAAAATAAACTAATTTTATCAAATGCAGTTCTTTTCCCTTAACACAAGCAGTCATCCCAACCCAAATTAAACAAGTTTAACTTTATAAAAACTGTATCTGATCAAAGAATGCACAAAGCAAAACAAATATGATGAGACCGGTCATGTCAGCTTTTAGTACTACACAGTTTATTATACTTGGTGCTATGGAAACAATTTGGTTGGTGCCAAAAAAGATTTGAGGATTATTTAAGTGCAAGCATGAAATAGTCCTTCTTGTGTAGTCTAGATGTTTGTTTCCACTTAAATGCATTTAATCAACTCACTGCTGAGACAAACAAAACTGATGCGTTTAGGTCAATGCAAAAAAAATAAAAATAATAATAATAATTTGAATAAATTAATCTGCCAATCTGAAAAAAAAAAAAGCTGTAACAAAATGCACACGTCTACAAAGGCTTTCTGAGAACATGACTGCAATTAGGCTTCATGACTCTTCATTTAGCTCTTTTATAAGGACATCTCCGTGAGCTCAGACAGCCTCTAATGAGAGAGTAATTTTAAATTGTTTTTATCTCAGATAGCCAACAGGATTACAGGTTAGAGATTTCCCCTCCACAGCAGCAGCTCTGTCAGGCTACAGCAGAAATAATTACAGCAGCTCTTAGGAGGCTATTCTAACAACCAATGAAGGGCTTCACACTCTTTTTCTTGCAGTAATGCTGCTTCAGAGAGACAATAAACGCGTAGAAAAGACCAATGGGTTTTGCTTCCAGGTCTCATTACAGCCACTCATCAAGGAGGGGGTCATAGAGCGTTCAGGAGTTCTAATCAAATCGCTCCTTCCTCCCAAGAATGAACCTTAATGAGAGAATACTGGAAGTCCACATATTATACAAGAACAGATACAGACGTGAAAGGTGGCAATATTAAAAAAAAAAAAATATATATATATATATATATATAATAACAATAATAAAAAGAAGCTTTGTCTTCCTTTGGTTAGCTTTGATGAAATCAGCTGCTCGTACAAAGTAAGGCTTTATAGCAGACATAAAGCATGAGCATCCTGTGTTTCTACTATGTCATGGTAAACTATTTTTTCACTGTTTTACTGTTCGTGTTACACGTATGTCTAGATCTGAGTGGGAAAATACTGAGCATACATACACATACACATTCTCAGTTAAATGAACACATGGATGGGCAGCTGCACATGCACACTGACACGCAAACACGCATGAATGTTAGGCACACACACACACACACACACACAGAGCGTAGCAAAATAAATGCAAGTGGTCTCACACCTGGGTGCCGACTGACCTGGACTGATCCCATTTAGAGAGAAGTCAGAGGAGGATCCCAGGAGTTGGAGTGGTGATGGAATGGAAGTGGTGATAGGGAACTGGAGGGAGGATGGAAGACTGAAGTGGGATAACAATGAATTATCTTATCCATGCAGCCCTGTGCACACATACACACAAGTTCCAGTGTGATACTGTATGTGGCTGACACTGACATATTACACATGGGTTGAATTATGGAGGAGGAGGAGGAGGAGGAGGAAAAACAATGTGGAAACAAATGGACATTTTTCTAGCAAGCACAAGATGAGCCTCCATATAGGTAATATATGAATATGTATAAAGGAAAAACAATAATATTAAGGTGTCATGGCCACTATTTCTTCATGAAATATTATATCCCACAGGGCAATTTTCTAAACAATACAGTCGTCAATTACATACTGAAGGCTCTGACGTACTTGGTGGTTTTGTCTGTATGCTTAGAGAAGTGCACAGTACTTAAACCCCAAGAAGCCAAAGAGGTGAATTAGAAGTAATATTTGGTAGTTGGTGGCTTCTCTTTATATTTCAATGACTAAAAATAGAAGAAAGGTGGAAATGAATGTGTGAAACAGTTTGTCTTGTGTAACATTAGCTCCAGCCTTTACCGTGTTTGGCGAACTGGCCGTGAGGTCATTGCTTAATAAAGGTTGTTTTTTTTCCCCATTGTGGTCCAAACAAAGTGTATAAACCTAGTTTAAGAGTTTTGTCCACTTTTCAAAGAGCTGAAACTGGGGCTGTGCTAACAACCAGCTCCGAGTTTGCTCATCTGGTTCTTACCTGTGATTGATTCGGTGCATCAACAGAGACACAACTCAGCTGAAGCACAACCAGGCCAGTATTATATCCCCCTTGGGACTCAGGCTAGTTTTTTTTTCGAGACCTTTTTCGGGCAAGACACATTGTGTGCTTTTCTGGTTTGGAGAAACTGCACTGCTCTTCATGCGCTTCAGCACATCCCTTTATTACTTGGGCTAATGGGGATCAGGTGTGCCTTGTTGACCAGCCGAATATCTTCTGAGCACCCAATGTCTCTTCAACACCTTGTTGCCCACAGTAATTAAGGGTTTAGTAGAAACAGAAGAGCCTGCACTTGATTCCAACAGTAAGCAGCCAAAAATTACCAAAATGTTATATTGGTATGGCAATGGAAATCTGAACAGACGTCACATCACAGTGTAATGGGAAAAATGGCCCCTTAATTTCAGTAACAGCAGTAGAAATCAGACCAATTACCTATCTGTTAAATCTAATTCAAAAACGTTTACATGGTACAACCTGCAAATAAATGCAGTTATTGCGCTGAAACATGGGTTTAAGTTCTTCTTGCACCACTGCAGTTGGTCCCATCTGTCAATTACAGCTATATTCAGTGATTTATCACATACACGGAAGCAGTGGACACGGCAACATGCTTGATAGATAAAGTCCTTCATGGTGTCAAAGTGATTGATTATGTCATAATAGAGATGATTGGGGCTACAATGTCAGTGATCCCTAAAGACATCCAGATCCTTTCGATTGGTTCCCATTCTGTACCTACAAATTTTACCCATGGCTGTCTTTTTTTTTTTTTTTACAACAGAAATCCTTTTAGACGGGAGTTTTAACGCCTAATTACCTCAATAACTCATACACTCTTACCTGCCCCTACTTGTGAACTAATGTCCAATCATACACTTGACACAGCGCAAGAAACATCTACAGATTTGGTGAACATCAGTGCAAGATGGCGGCATTGATGAAATCGTACATACCCAAAGGCACCCTGGCGGCACTCGCATCAGGGTTGATCCAGAAGGACAGCCAGGAGAGGACAACGATGAGCAGCGTGGGGGCGTAAACACCCATCATGTAGAAGCCAACTTGTCGCCTTAGGGTGAAGATAACCTCCACACAAGTGTAGTACCCTGGGTGGGTGAGGAAGGAGACAAATATTACAAAATGACTTCACTGAAACACAGTCTTGAAATTTTTAAAAGAAAAAAACAACAAACAAAGAAAGTGGAGAGTGGACAGCGGCATTATACATGACTATCCACCTCAAAAAAAAAAGACCTGAAGCTGTGACCCTTTCCTACATGAGACACTCTAATAAAATCTAAAGGCAGTTCCGAGATGTCTTGTAAAAATACGTTGGCCCATTATGACATTTTTAGTGCAGAAATGGGAACTTAGGAACATCCTGCCCCAGAACTGAAACAGAGCAGGTGAGAGAACTGGCCCTTTACTGACTTGCTCTATTAAAGCCACATTAGCCATTATGAGGAAAGGTGGGAGCCAGGTTAAGTCCTCTATCTGATCTGCCTCCCTGTGCCAAGGCACAAAGCAGAGCACAGCTGTGTGCACCATTAGTAATGGAGAAAACAACAGAGAAGAAAAAGGTCAGTGGGCATAAGGACTTTAACATCGTTTCACCTAACTCTGTTAAAGCTAAGACCTGTTTCAGCACTCAGGGCAGCACCTTAAAAAACACTGCTTCCACTTAATAATGTCCCAAATGTGTGCGTGACCTGGACTGGTCCCTTACCAGAAACTATTATGTTTGTAGATAAGAACCTTCTATTTTACAGTTTATATGTTTGATTTAACAGACCAAACTAGCAAACAGCTCTACTTGTACATTGTATTTTGTTTTGATCATTCATTTCTTCTGGAAATGCAGTCTTCATTAGTAACCAGAATGCAATAAGCATCCATAAATTCGAGACCTCGTTCCAGAAGTGCTGTGTTTCAGCTCATTGAGGCTTGTTGGTCGGTCCAATGGGATGGTAGAGTGGATGGGCTGAAGTAATATTTAACTAGCCCAGGGATCTCTGGAGCTTTTATGCTGCATATAAGGGCTGCCTGTGTCGCCAAAGCAGGCTCGAACCAGTCGTACACAGAGGTGATCTTTGTGTCTGGCCAGGTAGTCATGGCAACCAGTTAAAAGCCTGACTCATCGCCAACAGTGTGCCTCCCAAGTGCGAGAGCACTGAGGTCATACCAGCTCTGTTGGCTGATAGAGTTTTTCCATTTCATTGCGAATGTCATTTTCATTTCACATTCGTGTGAGTATGTGCATGGCACAGTACCAGAACCTCTTTTTTTGTAATTTTTTCTCTATTTATTAGAGGAGTAGTATTTTTAGCTGTGGTAGGTGGGAATATGAAAAGGGTGACGAGCTGTGCTTTGGTCTGAGTATGTTCAGTACATCCTAGCTACCTGGAAAGCTTCTACATGGCCACATAACAAAAAACCTTTATAATGGAAATCAGATGTCCAGTGCAAAGAGTGATGCATGCATCCTGACAACCCAGGAGCAAGCAATGTCTTTACGAGAAGGTCTAGTTCTGTTTGTATCATTGTTGTATGACAGAAAGACATACTTGCACACAGGTGAGCAGACGTGCACGATACATTAATGCTGTTGTCATTATATTCCACTCATGGACATTTAGTGCTGGTAACACATGAGGGGGTTAGTGCCAAAGTGGGCCAAACCACTTTTACTAGTTTTAGAGAAAAATGGGGTCAAAATTTTGTGTCGCCAAAAACACTCCTGGTTGTTGGAGGAGTCATGATATGCATCCAAAGATGTTTCAGCACTGTTCAGAGACAGAAACAACTACTATGTGAAGACTTATTTCAATTTTAATTTTGCCTTTCTTTGTGCTGAGTGCCAAAGTGGGCCATACCACATTTTTCTACTTTTTGAGAAAAAAATTGATTCAAGGTTTGTCTTGCTAAACAGCACTGAAGATGTTCCATGGGTCATCATAAGTAACTAAAGATACTTTTGAGGACCATGGGATAGAAATAGATGCTCTGTTGTGGTTAGTTAAGATGTTATTTTACCATATCATACCTACAAGTTGAGTTTTCATGGGGCTTGATGTCGCGCTGTCCGCCATCTTGAATCGCAAACAAGTGGAACTACCTTCGACAATATAATGGTCAGTGATTCCTGTGCCTTGGCCCAGTTTGCTACTAAATATTTATGCCAAAACCATTATGGGCCAAACTTCAAAGTCGCATTGTGACGTTACTAGTGGGCTGTTGGTTGGACCACTTTACCACAAACTAGTAGATCATAAACACTTATCAAAAAAACATTAAACTGAACTTTGGATTGTTTGTGGTTTGGCCCACTTTGGCACTGAACCCCTCAAATACATGTAGTAATGCACAGACAAAGGCAAGAAAACAACTGCAGGCAAATAACGAGGGACCATTTTGCAATGGTATCAAACCAATCTACGAACTTTGCCTTCATTTTGCTACACAACTGTAGTAGTTTCATGTCGGTGTGTTGTACAGCCATGACACCATCAGGCTGACAAAATCTGTGCACAGACTGAAAGACAAATGCCTGCTATACATGGATGTAAGCAACAGATGTCTAGACTGATAAAATGGTTAAAACTATGATTTTGTAAATGTTTGACGGGCGTGATGTTGCTCTAGAGTACCTCCTGCCTTTTATAAGGTGCGCTTTTATTTTGAAAGTCCTTGTTTTTTATTGGTTATCACAGTCATGTGATTACGTTCTCAGATCAGGGCAGCCAGCTTGTCTCTTTCTGGGTGACAATGTGCCTATGCCTTACAATCCATTGCATGTGTCGCTGTTGAGCCTTGGAGAAGCTTTGTTTGTAAGTTTATATTATACATCATATTTGTATAATTCATATTTTTCGAATGTTGTGATGGTTTATTTCATATTTGGCAAGATTTATAAGTTAATGCTAAAATTCGTATTTTTCTTGTATGTAACGTAGTCACTCATTTATAACACCTTTTTACGGACATTTTTCTGTATCTATTTTTAGTTTCACAAGAAGATTGTTTCTGGCATTGCCACGGTGACTGAGATCTTCAGTAAACGAACCTCAACTTGCTACACATCTCAGTCATCTTTCACTTTTCCAGGAACAAAGTGTTTAGCAAACGCAAAGAAATGCACAAAACAGACTTTTCTCAGTTCTGGTTGTACATGCTGCTTCACTGACACACCTGAACCGAATAGAAACTAAATGAATAATAGCATGATTACACCTGAGCTTCCTGCTTTGACAGCTCAATTGCAAGTCTACCATGACAAAGGTCTATACCTCTAAACTTGCATGTACTGTGATTTTTTCGTTCTAGCAAGTACCAGGTTAAGTGGAGAGGAGAAGATAAAAAAACATTCCTGGCATGATTGCATAAAGTTGCAATATTTCCAGAGTGACTTATGTCTCCTGATGTGTCCGTGCTCTCAGGTTGCTGTGTGATCATGTAATAAAATCACATCTCTGTTCAGGAAACTTCTACGTTGCGAAAAAAGTGTTAAAAAATGAAAACAGAAAAATTTACATGAAACAAAGATAGAACCTTAGACATACCTTCGGTCAGTTAGGAACATGCAACTGAAAATTGCTTGCTGTTTTCCAGCTTCTGATATTCCAGGATTTTTATTATGCAACTGCTGCAGCCTTAAACAAAATGTCCAATTGTTATTTGATCTACAGTAAAACCCATCTGAACGTGCTTTTGGTTTCATCATCTAATAAAAACACTAAACATCTGAGCAGAACGAGATAGCTTCAACTCAGATAGAATAATTAATGAACTGATTAAAGCCGAGTGCAAAGATGAACAACACTGATATTATTGCTGATACCAAAGTATCACAATAAGTTAAGTGGTTCAAAATACTTGGCTCGTGCTAGAGTTTTGAAGGATTTGCTGTTCTAACATGACTTCTTTTTCTTCTTTTAAAAAAAATTATATTTCAAGGGGGAAACATAGACGTATGACGAGGACAGTACCTGTTCCTGCGTAGTATTTGGTGCAGTTTCCATAATCAATATCTTCCTGTCTGATATCAAACTGTGGCAGAGCGATAGCATCCATCTGCACAGGATCTCCTGTCTGCCACATGAACTGCAGGTCGTCTGTCGTATACCCAACTGGAAAATGAAAGTACACAGGCACAAAAAACAATCAAATACTCTTGACATAAATATACATACATTGTACATATAAACATACTGTTTATGCCCACAGTACATGTTGCATGTTAATCACACTTGAGAGAAACATCCCAGTAGGAATAAATGTTGACCATAAATGCATGTAAAGACATGCAGAAAGCCATGCATCTCAGCATTACAGTAATGGCTTTAAGTTATTTTGCTTATTTAAGTCTAAACTGCTTTGTAAACAAGAAGCAATAGCCAGAGTCAAGCTCAATTAACTGCGAGACTCACAACAACCCTAAAATATGATGATTTATTCTACTTCTCTAAGTGTTTGCGGCTGAAATTGGCTTCTAAACACAAGCAAAAGGCTCTCGTTTACCCCAGAACCACTACTTTACAAAAACAACAAATATATTCCCAGCTCATAAATACTGTATATTCCAAATAACAACAAGCAAATATGTAAACCGTTGAGGTGCTTTAAAGTGGCGTTGATTCGGGAAAACTCACAGCTTTCGAGTTGCATTTTACATCTCTGTGTGTCCATGGGGAACAAGGTCAGATCAAGTGGACAGGAGAGAGTGACGGACAACCTGGAGGAGGATGACGGGAGGGAAAGTTTTACTATTTCATTCATGCTTTGCTTTAGTGTTCCTGCTCAATATACCTGAACACTTTCACATACACACAGTCCTTGTTTGTGTAACATCTAATAACTCTTGTTTCGAGTGATACATTTGCACTGAAAAAACAAAATACGCTCAAAATTACAGACACATGTCACCCCTGGAGACGACTGTAACTTAACACAGTCCTGTGTAGTTTCCACTGAGCCCTTTGATAGATAAAACATTTTACCAATTGTTATGCATTTCGGCAGTCTAATTATCTGTAGAGATTTCAGTTTTACAGCCTGCAGACTTGATCATTTTTTATTTATTTCTTCTTTATATATATATGTGTGTGTGTGTACATATAAAATAAACCCAGACATTAATCATAGAAATCTAAAGCACACAAGATTAAAACAGTAGTTACAGTTTTTCATTACAAAAGGAGCACACATTTTCTTTGATTACATGCACTAACACTTCAGCTGACAGTCCCGTGTAACCACGTCTGAATCCTATGATGCATTCAGTTTTGTTGATATTGATATAAGACATTTTTTGCACTTTTATGGAGCCAAATAATTCGAGGACTAAATGGCCATTTTGTTTTATTTGGTGCAACAATAATTCAACCTGACAAGACGTTCATGTTATTACGTTTCTTTTTGTTGTTTGTTTGGTAAGGGCGCTGTTTTAGCCTAACCATCAGCAGCAATAGGTGTTTCCATTGATCTCTTTCAGCTGACATGAAAGCTTCAGCTGCGAGGAGCAGTCGTGTCACTGATCATAGTTAGCTACATAAGAGGATGGCATTCTTGATGCTGACAACTCAGCTTTGATTTGTCAATTGTTCCTCTCACTGGGGTAAATAATGGAATCAGTCCCAGACCATCGATTCTACCGGGCTTATTTGCTGACTGAATCACTTGAACCCAATTCGAAGGTTTGGAGTGATGCACATTCTTTGGCCTCACAATAGAGCGAATATGT
The DNA here is from genome assembly GCF_000690725.1 of Stegastes partitus. Classification (NCBI taxonomy): domain Eukaryota; kingdom Metazoa; phylum Chordata; class Actinopteri; family Pomacentridae; genus Stegastes; species Stegastes partitus. The sequence continues at coordinate 322,095 of NW_007578254.1, forward strand.
GAAAATGGGAAGTTTGATTCTAAGACGTTCTGAAATTCTTGAATGTGACACAAGTAAATCTTATGAATCATTTTGTTGAGGTGGAGTGATCTCTGTATCTGATCTTTGTGTGCTGGTTCTCTGTGAGATGTTTGGTGCGAGTCAAAATTGCCACTCTAAAGGTGATGACATTTTCCTGGAATAATTAAATCACTGATTAGGTGATAACTTTTATTGGAGCATGTTTAACCATTTGCAAGTACCTTAATTACTGACAATTAAAAAAAAAAAAAAAAAAAAAAGTACATTCATTACCTCATGCTGATGAGGACATCTCCGTTCCGGAAGATGAAGAGGAGAATGTTTTCCTGAGTAACGTCGTGAAAGTTAGCGCTCTTCTCGTTAGCGAAGAACAGGTCGGGTTTCCAGAGACATTTGAACATCTTGGGATCAACAGTGAGGGAATCAGACTTGAAGTCTTGTGGCAGCTTCAGCCTGGGGTCGTTCCAGCGCTGCCGCAGGAAGATGTTGACTCTGTAATCCTGTTAGGTTCAACGGCGGACAAATACAAACATTGTTAATATTGAGTTCCATGTTATTGCTATTGGATACAAGCTGGCTGCTTTCAAAGTGATTGATGACCAAAAGGCAAACTCTTTGACTTGGGAGGAAAAAAACACATTATCCACTTGTTTTCCATGAACATTTGTTATGAAGGAGCTCACAACTGTGTTCTCTGTCACAACGCAACAGATTCCTTAAAAGAGAAGTAAAAGCAACTCTTTAACTCTGCTAATTACATTTTGAATACTTTCGAATTCAATACAGCTGCCGCTTTGTCAAGATGAAGCATTTCTATCCTTTCGCAAGCTTTTCTTTTTTCTCCATCTTCATTTTAGGTTTTCAGTCACATGCAAATGTTCTCAAAGCAAACACTTAAGCGCAGAGTGACATTTTCCAGCTGCAGCAGAAACTGCACAGTCCAGAGGTCAGATGTTATCAATACAGCAACTGCAAATAGGCCATTAGTGAGCTTATTAGTTAAATGTCTGCATTCTTGCTGGTGGGAAAATACAACTCGAGACCTAAGGGTGTTTTTTTGTGCCCATTTTGACGGTGCGCCTCAAGCTGCTCCGTGACCAGGTGGACTGTTATTGCCGAGGTTGAAGATGGATGATATGTCAAATAAAGCTGCCAAAGTACCAGCTTTGTGTGTGAGAAATACACTTCCACCTTCCACTCCTTCACTTTTCACACATTTTTTTATATTGGTCTCCTATTTTATTTTTATTGATGTGTTTATTTGTAGTAACTTGCTTAATTTTTTTTTTTGCTTACGATCAACATCTGTCATTCCGTCGTGATCTGCTTTTAATAAAAATGTCTATTTTTTTGTACATACTGTTGAAGGCAGTGGCGTGTAAACGATAACACAGTAAAATTAGCAGCACAACCAACAATAGACAATGCTACCATTTAAATGTTCAACTCTTAAGTGTCGTCATTGCTTCTAAAATGTATTTACCCCCTTTGGAAATGTTCCCCTTTAGTTGCTTTTAAACATTAAGACATGGACTGATTTTTAAATATATTTTGGACAAGAATTAATAAAAAAAAAAAGAAAAAGAAAAAAATAAATAAATCCATTCATGACAAAGTGAAAACAGATTTCTACAAAGTCATATCAGTTAATTAAAAAATGTCAAATGTAAGATAGGTGATTGTGCAGGTATTCAATTCATGTCAGTATTTAGGCCATGTTTACACATAGCCGGGTATTTACAACAACGGATCTACATTTTCAAAAATAACATTGTTTACACCAGATCGTTTAAAAAAAAAATCCTCCTTTACACATGTCTGCATAAACACATCGTTAAGAGCTGCTATGAGCATTCCAAACCTATAGGGGGCAGTGTAACGAGAAGCATAAAGCCATGCTAGCCAATCAGAATCCTGGAAAAAACACAACAACAAATAGCACAAATTACTTCCTGTTACTTCAACGATAATGATGCGAGGGTCGTTTGTTTGGACAGACAGAGATGTGGAGCTACTCATAAATGTGGTGTTAGAGTACGAAACAAGTAAAATTTCATTTCTGAATGTAAATGCAAACAGGCCAAAAGCATTTGCACAAACATGAAAACAAGCACTGCTTTAACAGCATCCATTTCTAACACAGTAGCCAAACTGTAAACATGGGTCGCCCACACATGGCGCTGATGTGGAATACTGTGACGTCAAACTCTGTCTACATGCAAATGTAAAGACGGAGTTTTTCCAAATCTTCACTTTGAGTTTTCTAATATGATCGTTTTCGGTGACTTGTAGCTTTGTTTACGTGTAAACCAAAGGCATTGAAATATCACCGTTTTGGCTCCATGTCAATGGGGCCGCAGTTGATGCTTTGACCACAATCAGCAATTTTACCCTGTTTTTCTTTGCAAAAACTACTCAAGGTCTGTCAGGTTGCACAGGGATCGTGAGTCAGCAGCCCCTTTTTCAAGTTCAGCCAAAAATTCTCAATTGGATTAAGGTCTGGGCTTGGACTCGGCCCCTCCAAAGCGTCCACCTTGTTGACTTTCAACCATTTCAGCTTTGGCTGTGTGCTTCGGTTGATTGTCGGGCGAAAAACAAATCTTCTCCCAAGGTGCAGTTCATTTGCAGACTGCTTCTGATTGCTCTACGTTATTTCCCTACACTATTCCTAAACCCTCCATCTTTTTTTAGGCACTGCATTAGCATAGGCGGCAAGAAAAACAGTCATAAAGCCAACCACTGCCGATATCACAGCTGCCATACACAAAGGCATCCTCTGTGATGAACTGACACAATCCAAACAACAGAACTGGAATAAAACAAGATAGACTTTTGTTCTTCTACCTTTCTAGAAGGACATTTTTCACACTAAAACGCTTCCTCGGGACAAAAACAACACAGTGTATTTTTAAACAGATGTTTGTGCCTTTTTATATACCCAAATGCAAATTCTGAACTGAGGGGCATGTTTACCCTTCATCAGTCATATCCTGGTGTATCGTCATTGAGTTCATGAGACTCATAAGACCCAGCATTGTGCAAGTAGTGCAGAGTGTCTCATTTAGCAGTAAACATCACACTGTATATGTGTCTAAAATTTCCATATAAATATACAGAAAAGATCCAGTGTTTGAATGATTCACGTAATGTTGGATGTCTATGAGGAGAAACTAACTGAAGCTTTCCCTCCTGACTGTTGGAAATGCAATATGAATAGACAGGAACTATTTCAAAAATTCATCTGACACTGTTTCATACACAGACATCTCAGGATAGTTTATAAATTCAGCAGTAAACCAGACAGTGCTTTATCCCGCTGCCAGGGACCATTCTTGGGAGGGAAACCTGTGGTCAAATTGTTGATATCTCATTTTGGAAAGCAAGCTGTCATTTTTATACAAAGCAATTTCAGACAACGTCCAACAAGTCCTCCAGCGACAGCACAAAAAGCTTCTGCTGGCTTTTTCTCTGTCTGACAGAGACCCGGGCCAATTCCCACACCTTTTTGCTTTTCTGAAAACCAGACAAGGAAATATATCTTCCTTCTGGCTCGCTATCAAGCTGCCACTACAGCATTCGATTCCGGAGAGATTTAACACAACGGCCCGCTGTAATGAACAAGAAAAACTCAAGCTGAGAAGCAATAAAAAAAAAAAAAAAAAAAACACGTAGCCACAATTTATTCCATCTCACAACATCAAATTAGTCGTTCTCTTCTGAGGACCACGATCATCAAGTGAAAATAGACGTGTTAACTGCAGTGGACGTGAGGTGGGGTTTGGCTGAGAGAGGTGCAAATGATGAGAGAGGGTTTCCTGCCATCAGATACCCCACAGAGTGAAAAATTGAGGGGGAGAGGTGACCAGCTGTCTTCTTCTCCTTCCTCCTCCTGGATTCATTTGAACCTTCGTCACTTTCATTCTCTTTCTGTTTTTTTTTTTTTTTGTCCAGGGGGAAGAAGGAAGACAGAAGCTGCAGTCTGGGAGGTGTGCATGCCTCTTTCTCTTTGACTGACTCTTTCTTGGCTCCCTTTCTCGATTCCTTTTCCTCTGTTCTTCCCCTAATCTCTCTTTCTTTACATTCTTTCCTCTCTTGCTGTCTTTATTTTTCTTTGTTTTTTCACGCTTTACTCCTTCCGCCTTTCTTTGCTCTCCCCCTTCTGTCTTATTTTTCTTCATTTCTCAGTCTTTTCATCCCGATCTCCCATTTTCTTTCCTTTTACTGTCTGGTTTCATCTCCCCTCTCCGGTCCACTTCACTTTACCTTCGTCTTTCTCATCCTATTTCTCTTGCCTTTACTCTTTGCCCCACCCCCCGTCTCTCTAACATCTTGGCTATCTTTCTCACTTTCTGTCACCGGCTTTGACTTTTTGCTTACTGTCTTCTGTTGTTTTTCTCACCTCTCCGTCACCTTAATTCTTTCTGTCTCGTCATCCTTCATAGTGCTCTTCCATCTTTCTTTCTTCCCATTATTCTTTATTTCTCTCCCTCTTGTTTCCTCCGTTTGATTTTCTTTTTTTTTTCCCTCTCTCTTTCCATCCGTGCACACCGCTTCTATACATCGAGTTGTAAAGATTTTCCACTTTCAATTAGCATGTAGCAACCTAATTGGTCTATAATTGGTCTTGGTGTGAAACTCTCCACTGGAAGGTTTTCTAAGTAAATACACTCCACTGATCTGCAGCCAATTTTTCATGCAGCTCATATTCCGGGATACGAGATCCAAAACTTTGTTCAGAGTGCCACGACGCATGAAACCGGATAAGAGTGAACACTGAACATTGATAAACACTGACCACTTCTTGGACATTCTGTCTGTTCCTGCACAGACTTAGGTTGGCAGTATGTTCTGTGACTAAAACTGGATTATTCATGAGGAGAAAATGTCATGTCAGGAGAAAAAGGGGGACACTGAATTGCACATTGGCTGCACATATATATACAATTTGACTGTCAAAATAGAATTGCAATTTTGGTAGTATTCAGATGTATTCAGAAATTTAAAATGTTGATGTTTTTTTAACAGTTGGCTCAGTAATTCACCTCATTATTCATAGGTCCCAGAACCATCCTTTGATTACTCTGGGTTCAATTATTCTGTGAGGATAAGTGTCTTCTTTTGTAATGAAGGGCTTCAGTTTACAGCTCGTCAAATGCGCTGCATGAGATGCACGAGACAGCATCGAGTCCATTAATTACGTCGCTGGGTTGCATGATTGAATACATCTCTCCATGTTTACTGGCTTCCTTCCAGCAGCTTTAAATTAACAAAATAAAAAAAACACACACACGCACACACGCAGGAAAACCAACCTTATTAGAATCAGTAAAGTTCCCGTTATTGTTTCCTAAGTGAACAAGAGTCGACCCAGCGCCGTCCTTGAGTTTAATCTGGTTATTAGTATTCAAACTGCACTTCTTTATCAGCAATTAAGCCATCAGATAAATGAGGCATGAAAACCCCAGTCTTCATAATGATTCACTGCTAAATGCTCTGATACCGTCTAGAAAACATGCTCAAGCATTCTTGGCAAAACTTGCGGGATAAAGCAGTTTTCAGCTCTGATCCACTGCTTCTGATTGACAGAAGTATTGATTACCAATACTGCCAGGCTGCAGTGGCACTGAAGTGAATTCTTACCATGGTCGTTTCTTGGATCGAGCCAAAGCTGTTGATGAAAATGTTCACTCTGTCCTCCACAGGAATTCCTGAATTTAGAAAAGGGAAAGAAAAGATTGTAGTATTGAGCATTGTGTCTACTGCTTCACATCAACCTTGCATTGAGGCTGAGGTGCTGCTGTGCTTGTTGTTTACAGAATTGTGAATATATTCTGTAAATATCTTAAATCTCTATATATACCTCACCATGTATATGTATAGCTCTACACCAATACATATTGTACCTGGTGATTAAATTGATTATTTTACTGATGAGGATGTGCAAAGTAATAAAAATCCCTTCTCAAGAGCTTCCCGTCGCTTTGCCAAGCTAACACTGTAAACATTTGTACTGGCATCTCTCTCCACTCATCCTTTTGCATAAACTAATAATATCCTTGATGAATGCAGACTGCTCACCCTGCTTTGAATAAATTATTTCCTTTGAGGTGTTTACTGGAGGTTTGGGAGTTTCACAGGATAAACTCTACCGTGCAATTTGCAAAATTAATGCACATAATATTGAGGTGGCACCGAGCTCGAATCGTCTTTGCATTAATGCAACCGAGTAAACGAATTAATATTCAGGAAACACTTTCGGTGTTACCTTAACATTTTCTATAGGGTCTATAAAAGCAGCTAACCGTTTTCCAGGCCTGGGTAAAGTAATGCACAAGGCTCAGTTTAGATGTTAATTTGGGAGATTATAGCATGGATCTTAATGGACAGGGAGCTTTCAGCCCGCCCGAAATCAAGAGCAGATGTTTGGCTGCTGGACCAGTCATAGGCAGTCGGGGAGGGAATGCGTCTGCTCACTGCACATCAAACACTGAGTCCCAGATACAGCTTCTGCTGCCAAGTGGCAGAGGATGGAAACTATCTGAGGATCCACCTGAAGACTGGTAAGCCCATCAGTAAGACAGGGAGGCCACCAGTCACCTCTTTGTTGTTTTTTAATAGTTGTTTCTGTGAGACTGAAGCATGACACTCGTGTCAGTGTGACATGAACACTATAAACACTAAAGATAGATACTTGGTAGGCAGTGAAGAATGAAAACAGATTTAGGAATTTGGGAGTTCATTATGGGTCCAGTTCCATTAAGAGTTAGGAAATCTTGTATCTCCCAGTGTCATTCTTTACTGGCCTAAGATGGAAAGAGCACTCGGTGTGCAGTGGTGCGTGGCTTCTGATGAGTTCCAGTTTAGAGTGGTCGTCAAAGAGAATCCACTTACCCGAAGAGGAGCTTTGTCCACAGTTGCTTCAGTATATGATCCACTCGGATTCGTGGCACCTTTCATCCTAGTTGGAAAGCAGATCCTACAGCAGATGTGTCGTGATAAGCTGAACTGGGATGATTCTTTACCTGACGACCTGCAACCTCAGTGGGAATGTTGGCTCCAAGACCTACATAATCTGGCTAATGTTAAGATCCCAAGATGCTACGTTCCATCAAGCTTCAAGATACAGCATTATGAGCTTCACCATTTCTCTGATGCCAGTGTGTCAGGTTATGGTGCATGCTCGTACCTCAGAGCAGTCAGTGAATCAGGTGAAGTCCACTGTTCCTTGGTTGTGGGGAAAGCAAGAGTTGCCCCTACCAAGGTCACAACCATACCAAGACTTGAGCTGTCAGCAGCAGTGGTAGCCATCCATACCAGTGACATGCTCAAGAAAGAACTGGAAGTAGAGTGCCTACAAGAATTCTTCTGGGCTGATTCGATGATGCTCCTTGGGTACATCAAGAATGAAGCCAGAAGATTTCACGTGTTTGTAGCAAACCACGTGGAACATATCAAGCAAAGCACAGAATCCACATAAAGGAAGTATGTGGATTCCGAAGAAAATCCAGCAGACCATACCTCAAGGGGTCTTACAGCAGAGCAGCTTGCATCCTCTAACTGGTTCACAGGCCCAGTGTTCCTGTGGCAGAAAGAGCTGCCAACAGGAGAAGTTAAGGTGGGAGAAGTTTCAAGTAGTGATCCAGAACTGAAGAAAGTCCAGGTCCATGACATCCAGGCAAAGGAGACAAAGCCATTGTTAGGCTGACTGCACAAGTTCCCCGCCTGCTCCAGAATGGTGAAAGCTATCGCCACACCAAAGCGCTGTGTAAAGGAAATAAAGGGTCTCCAACCAAGGTCCCGTGAAGCCACCAGTTTAGAGGAAAGGAGAGAAGCAGAACTGACCATAATCAAGATGGTTCAAGAAGCAACCTTCTCAAAGGAGATACAGTTCCTCCAGAGTCACAAGGAGACACAAATTAAAGTCAAGGCTAACAAGTTACACCAATTAAGTCCATTCCTTGATGACCAAGGTATCCTCAGAGTGGGAGGACGCTTAACCCATGCTGCTCTACATCCGCATGTTAAGCATTCAGCGGTCCTTCCAAAAGATAGTCATGTGTCAGCATTACTTGTCAAGCACTATCATGAGAGAGTTCTCCATCAGGGACGGGGAAGGACCATGAATGCACTTCAATCCAATGGCATATGGATCTTAGGCTGCAGCAAAGCAGTATCATCCCATATCTACAAGTGCACTATGTGCAGGAAATTCAGAAGAAGCCCAGAACAGCAAAGGATGGCAGATGGCAGACCTCCCAGAAGACCAGATAGAAACCACCCCTCCATTCACATACTGCGGGATGGACTGTTTTGGACCTTTCTACATTAAAGAGGGAAGAAAAGAGCTAAAGAGTTATAGGCTGTTACTTACCTGTATGTGTTCCAGAGCTGTGCACATTGAGATGCTTGATGACCTGACCACAGATGCCTTCATTAATGCTCTGCGTTCGTTCATTGCCATTTGTGGAACAGTACGCCAGCTAAGATGCGATCAAGAGATAAACTTTGTCGGAGCAAGGCGCAAGTTCGCTGAAGCACTGAAAGAGGTGGATCAGGAAGAGCTCAAAGAATTTGGATGTGAACACCCCAGCCTCAAGTCATATGGGTGGAGTCTGGGAAAGACAAATTCACACCATCAGAAGTGTCTTGACATCGATCCTGGAACAGTCAGCCAGACAACTTGACTGCTCCTCTCTACGAACGTTCCTGTACGAAGTCATGGCAGTTGTCAACAGCAGACCTCTGACCACTGATTGTCTGAATGACTCATCCAGCCCAGAGCCCCTGACACCAAACCACATTTTGACAATGAAGTCGATGATCTTCGCTCCACCTCCTGGAAGGTTTGTCGATGAAGATCTCTACCTCCGTAGGAGATGGCGTCGTGTTCAACTCTTGGCCAACCTCTTCTGGACACGGTGGAAGAAGGAGTACCTCCTGAATCTCCAACAAAGGCAGAAGTGGATCAAGAACTGCAGAGACGCGAAGGTCAATGATGCTGTTCTCCTCCAAGATGATATCACACCACGCAACCAATGGAAGTTACCAAGAGTCATCAACGTGTACCCAGGAAAGGATGGAAGAGTGAGAAGACTGAAGTTGCTCATCTGTGACTCCAACCTTGATGAAAAGGGAAGGCATGTCTCCAAACCTGTCCACCTTGAGAGGCCCATCCATAAGACGGTGACACTGCTGGAAGCAGACTGATCTGCTTACTGTTTAATTCTGAGTAATTTAGAGTAAGAAATCATAGATTTCGGTGGGAGCTACAATTACAAAATGCTGGAAACACACAGGTAACATTAGCAGGCTTCCTAACTGGAAAATTAAGGTTAATTCTGTATCGGGTAACTGTTCCTGAAACTTTAGTCTGTTGGTAATGTGTGTGTCTCTCTAAATGTGTTTCTTTAAGCCCCTGAGCTGCAGCCGAATAACGTTTGTGAGCAAAAAGATACGTCATTTCAAATGATCAATGCAAGGCCTCTAAACAATGTGTTGTTTTCATTCAGCAGAGAAATGAGCATCTGATTGTGACACATTAAATACACAAAAGTTCCCCCCTAATTTTAAGGTATTAAATCATGATTTGGACTTCTCTGTAGTTAATCAAGACCTCCTTTTTATGGCACAAGTAGTTTGTAAATAGTGAATTTTTAAAGTTAGTATGTCCCAGCTGTTATTTCTGTTATCTGGCTTCATTAACATTAAACAGTTTAAAAGCTACCACTAAAAACTTCAGTATTTCTGGCTTTCTTCTCACAACAGCTGATCACAGACCAAACTGAAGCTTTGATTTCTAGTTATTTATAACTTTATTCATGTGCAATTCTGAGAGCTAAACTTAATAAGATTCGATAAGGGATTCAAAAGGATTTGGATTTGGTAAGTAGATTAAATACTGGATTCAGATTTGATTAAATTCTATTGAATCCCTACTTAGACAGACTTACAAGCTTCTTTTTTTTATTGTTAAGTAGAATTTAGAATTGAAGTAATAGCACAAATGGTTTCCTATAACAACAACTCAAATATAATCCACAGAATGTCTTAAATTATAATGTTAAATTCGTTTAACAGCGAGAATGTGTCAGTCTGTCCCTGCTGGGGGTTCATTAAGGAGTATTCGACTCTGTAACTGTTTTGCAGCATATGTTGCATATGCAAGAGGATGCAGAACAGGGGATGCATTTTGATTAATGTCTCCACATTTACAGTCTGCAGATGCTCGTTCCAGCACCAAATGCTGAGAAGAAATGTGGAGGTACATATTCATAGTAAACGTGTTTCTTTAATTAGCGTGACGGCACTTCAGCTAAAATGTAAATCGAAAAGAGACAGAGGCAGATAAAGAGACTTGCCTTTGAAGTTGGGCCTTATTCTGGGATCATAGGTGATCAGTAACCTGTTCAAGATGTTGCTGGTTGAATTGGCAGGGACTCGAGCCAGATCCTCAGATGACAGCTGTCTGCAAACAAAGGAGACAGAGAGGGAACTTTAGCCACAATTACATTAGCAGGTCAAATTCCTGGCAGATGAGCAGTGCAGATGCGCAGTGCACTCACTTCTGTACGCTCTCTGACTAAACTGTAACCTAAAAGAGCTACCAGTTTGGGATTAGGTTGGCTTTTAGGATTTGGACCACCCAGGCAATGTTAGAGTGAAGCGATGTTTAGAAATGAGTTGTGAGGCTTTTCTGAGAAGCGTCCAGATCATGACTGTGGAAGTTGGTATGATCTCTGAGACCAATAGTAGACGTTGTTTTTAACCGTCTAAGACAATAAAGTATGTCTTTTGGAAACACCCTTCAACTAAATTAGTCATTAACTAAGTGTATAGCCATGCTATAAAGTCTGTTTAACTGTTCATAGAATAACCTTAATAGTAAAAATAATCTTTAATATGCTCAAAGTGACTGTGCAAAGTTTATGTTCATCATCTTACCATGGTGTCATTTTGTAAACTACGACAAAATACATGCCACCTGTAGTCGTACTATCATTGATTTGCAAGTGTTTGGCCATAAACAGCTCAATTGGACATGTTAAAAAGTGGAGAAATGTGGCAAAAAATGTTTTTAGCATTTTTAAAAAGTTAAAGCTACAGAATTCCAAAACTCAATCAACGCAGGGGTAATTCTACTCTACTGTCTGCACTTTATTCTTAAAAACAAGTTGCTAAGTAAACCTCTAGATAAGGTTTTACCTCTGTGTAAATCAGTGTGTCATGTGGGTGACAATGAGGATAAATAATTCCTCATGACAAGCAGCATACTTTTATTTCGCAAAGTATTTCCACTTTTTATCGAAACCAACACCTAATTTTCTTCCTGAGCCGTCCACAAAATAGCAAAAACAGCTGTCCACTGAAAATTACCACCAAAACACAAAGTGGTGGATTTCAAAGACACACAGTCAAACATCATTTGTTCTCGGAGCTTGACTAATGAAAAAAAACAATGGGACAGACAGAGGGAAAGGGGAGGACGGGATCTGGCAGGAGAGAAAGGAGAAACAGAAATCCTCCTCTTGGGTGGCAATGAATTCTCCTGCCAAAGAATTTCCCCTTCTCAAAGCACTTTACATATCATTATGTAAACCTTATCATGCACCGAGGATGAGTTAAAGTGCTCCACAGAAATGCTGCGCAGTGTGTATATGTTCTGCGGTTCCCCTGATCAAAGTGAAACACACAATTCCCACCCACTAAACCCTTTTTTTTTTTTTCTTTCCCCCTTCTCTTTTAACAGACCTTTCTGACAACCTCAAGCACAAGAGCTAAACTGGAACCAAGTGGTTTCCTTGATCCACAAAGACATCTGCAGCATTAAACACGAAACATGTCATACAGCTTACACTTGCCAATACTGGGACTACATCAAACAGTTTATCCCTCATTTCTAGAAGCTTCATTGTGAGGCCATTTGTTACCATTTAAGGAAGCAGAGGGTGCAGTTCTGTAATCCAGAAAGATAATGGACCCTCCAAAGGCATGTCAGGCATGTACTGAGGTTCATTCTGTTATGAGTACAGTACAGTATTTACTTCTTCAGTTTAATCAAGCCTTGATAACATAACTCTTTATTTTACCAGGGGTTTAAACATCCCTTGTGTATGGTGGGTTTTGCATAAATTCCTCAAAAGTTGATCCTTTCAAAACCTATCTGTTTGCATGTAAACGGTGGGTAAAAACTGAAAAGTAAGATCCAGCATATGCAAAATAGACTCCTGCTTGACTGCCAACATTTAAGGCACCTCAAAAGTGAACTCTACCAGTTTCACACGTACAGGTCAAGAGGTTTATTAGTCATTAAGAGGACCACTCAGCCAATGCAAACAGTTGTATAATGTCCTCCGTGTCTCTGCAGGAGCTTTAGTCAAGTCTGGCAAAACAACACCGGTGATGTAATCAGACTTCGGGCTGCATATTACTGGAAAATATTGACACTGCGATATTTAGTTTTGTTACTTTTGTTTTTAAGCACAAAAAAAATCCCCCAAATGACTGAAATAAATAGTGCTTTTTGGAAAGAATTAATCATTCTGGGATGATGAGGGTGATTTTGTTGTTTACGTCAAAAAGTACAAAAGTCTGGAACTGTGTGACACTGGCAAAGCCCTCTAAAATACTGTTTTTACTTTGGATGGCATTCAGATATTGCCTCGCACTCATCAAACAGAGCTTTGTGGTGATGATTTAAGCAGTCAGACAAACTAGTTGTGTTGCCTCGTGTATAGCAAGACACAGACGAAGAGGTACCTTGTTTTTGGTCATCTTTTCTGTAGCCAAACTATTTCCACACTGTTGCTTTCTACAACCAATCTTCCCTTTCAGTGCTTCTCTCTTGTTCCTCACTCATTTTGCTGCACACATGTGGAGCCTGCATGTCGACAGAGTCCATACTTTCTCTGTTTACTTTAAGTACATACTGGGACGGACTACTTTGTCAAAATAATCTGCCTTAAAATCGACCGTTGTGGTCTTGTGTTCTTGCTCTAGGCGGCCCACACTTGCGTATACTCACATGAGACATGTATGACGTACAGGACATGAGGATCATGGGTCAGAAGGGTAAGAAAAACATGCTGCAAAATCAGATGGGATGGGCTAGGATATAAAATCATTTTTGGCATACTATGCTCAATTATACGTATGATAGTATGGATATGGGAACGCACCCTTTGGCTTGTGGATAAAGTAATGAAAGAGAAAACTAAGGGTGTCGCACCTCCTGTGACGCGACTTTTGCACACATTGCAGTGTCGATCCTGAAATAGTACACTGTCCTAATCAGGGTCATCAAACTTTAAAACAGAAAGTTAGTCATGTGTCTTGAAAGACTCTTGCAGTAAGGGTCTCGCAAGAAAATGTGGTCAGCTGCATTATGGGAATTGTAGGTTCCAGCATCTTTGGAGCTCAACCCATCTTAGGATTTGATCAGCCTGGTTAGTTTCTAAGTCAGAGTTTCTCTGCCTGTCCTGCAATTGTGACCACTCTTAAGTTATGCAATGCAAATGATAGTTTGAGAAAATCCATCACAGATTAGTTTTAAATCCCTCTGAAACTCATGTCATTGCTGCGCTTAGTATTTGCAAAAAAAAAGCTACATGCAGTACAACATGTGTGTTGTCTGTTACACAATACGGCCGAGCAATCCCATACTTACGATGGACAGTAAACCTGCTTCCCTTTCTTCTTCCCCTTCTTTGTTCCTTTTTCTTTGGCAGATCCTCCGTCGACACAAAGAGAGAGGACCAAGAGAAATATGGCGAACTTCCTCATGCCCATTCTGGTGTGAGGTAAGCCTGTGGAGGAAAGCGAAACCGTTTAAATACAGCAAAAAAGGAGAAATAGAATTTAAATTACTCAGGCTTGAAGGTGTGCAGTTTAATAACCCAATCGTTTTCGTTTCACATTGAACAAATCTCACCATCCATTTGCATGTGACAGCAGACAGTGGTTAATTACGCTTTGCCCTTGGTGGGAGTACAGAGCTTCAGAGCACTTTGTCTATTTCCTGGAGCCTGTAACTTTGCCCCCTTACTTTCGTGACATGATGTATTCTCGTTTACTCTGGATGCATGTCACACACAGTAAATGTCTAAAACTTAAATGAATCAATCTGACAAGGTTTAATAAAGTGGAGCAAGTTCAAAGCCTAAATTCAATCATTGGAGTAATGCACCTGAATAACGATGGTCATTCAGGACTCGGCAGCTTGAATGTGACCTTTAAAAGGAGGCTGAAATAAATATTACACCCCCGACTTCAGTCTAGAAAAGCCTTAATAAGGCCGTTTTCTGCATGCGGCTGTACATTTGCTTTATCGTGTTTAAAATCCATAACAGTTGATGTGATTTATGATGACCGTGGTGTTACTTTCCGATCCTTTCACGCGCCACAATGCTAAAATGTAGGCAGGTAACAGATAATGCGGCCCCATGTGTTTACAGTCACAAAACTATACATATACAAATAAACACGCACAGAATGCATTTTTGCATTTCTTGATAGGGCCCATTAATCAGCCAGCAACCATAGTACCTGTGTGATTCATTCCCCATCCAGGAAAGCGCTGCCCTTTCATTGCACAGGGACACTGAGACCAACACCCCCCCCTACTACCACACACACACCCTGCCAGCAAGTCTGTATATTAACTGAGGCAGTTTATTGTCTAGACAGAGACACTCTCTCTCTTTCTCACTGCCTTGGCCCAGCAAATCCCTGTCTGCTCCTCGCCTGCACATTGATCATCATCTTCTCCAGCAGAAATCCTTTCCACAGCTCTGTTCGGGGCCTTTTGCCTTCATGCAAACACCTTGTCCTGTCTAAAGCAAGTCAGCACGACTTTATCGATCAGGGAAAACTCCTGAGAAACGGAAAACTGGGTGGCGTTCCAGTGGCCAACATTCGTCAAGACTAACCCGCACGTATCGGATGGCAATAGCTGGAGCGGTGTCAAATGTTTGACTTGGCAGCCCATCCACATAGCTTAGAAGCCGTTTCTTGTGTGACCTATAAATTCTCTATACTATCTTCCCTTTGGCATTTCTCAACATGACAACTCCCATCTCGGACTCTTTAGTACAGTGTTCCTGACAAGGACGTCTACAAACATCCACAGCTAATGTGCAGCCCACTGTCGAGAAGAAGTGGGTTTTATTGTAAAATAAGACACATCTAAAAACCTTGATCTGCCCTCTGACGCATTATGGTTCTGGTTCAGAACCTGTTTTTGGGAAGTGAACCCTACACAGCCAAGCATGTCTCACTCTGCAACTTTGTGAGAACATTTCTGATGTGAATCATCTCACAACCCTTAAGATTTATTTTACAACACAGCAGCAGAGCAGCGGAGTCTTTTTTTGTTTTTTAGTCGTAAAACTGGGCTGCAAGGTGGATCAGTGGTTAGCACTGTTGCCTCGCAGCTAGCAGGTCGCCGATGAGGACACCCGGGATCTTTCTGCGTGGAGTTTGCATGTTCTCCCCGTGCAGCGTGGGTTCTCCAGCTTCCTCCCTCACAGTCCAAAAACATGTTGAGGTTAATTAGTGATTCTAAATTGTCCGTAGGTGTGAATGTGAGTGTGCTTGGTTGTCTGTCTCTAAGTGTAGCCCTGTGATAGACTGGCGACCTGTCCAGGGTGTCCCCTGTCTTCACCCTGAGTCAGCTGGGATAGACTCCAGCCCCCCATGACCCTAGTGAGGATTAAGCGGTGTATAGATAATGGATGGATGAAAAGGTAAAACTCAAAAAAAGAATGGAGGAAAAGTCTTTTAAGTATATATTCTTCATCTTTCCAGTCTTGTGAATTATTTCACAGCCCCTTGAATAGATCTATTTTGAGATCCTTTTAGAGCCCAAACCCCAAGCGGCAAAAACGTTGCATCAGTGGATTTGTGACATCAGCAAAGTATCTTTATTTCCCAATAGTCTCATTTATTTGGCTTTGATTGGTGCGTTAGGGACTTGTTTACCTTGTATGAGAGCTCATACATACACTGTGTGTGTCCACTTCAAACATATTCAAACAAAATTAAGCACAAACCAGGTCATCATTAATGCTAAGCAAAACAGAAAAGTGAGCTCAGCCGAGACCGGAACGCGACCTTGGCCCTGTCTGAGTCAACTGTGCGCCACCACTGAAGAACATCACCCTTGCTGTCTCTCACTACCGGCCATGACAACAACACAGGCTTTGTCATTTGGTGACTGACAGTGACTCAAGCAGCCTTCCATGGTGTGCCCCATGGGTCAGTATGAGCACATGACCTCCACAAGCTGTGTATTTTTTTACAGTCCGCACCATAAATATGCAAATTCTGTGAAAGATAAACCCTGTAAAGAAGAGAAAATAATCAGGTTAATGGGTGATTATTATTTCAAAGCTATTAATATTGATGGTCAGCAATGCAGGTTTGTGATGAGGTGGGAAATAAAATGCATCATTCATGATTTTCTTCACTTAATTCTGCACGAGCTGCACACTTCAGTTGACTGTTTTCTGTCCTCATCTAACTGCTAAACGCATTAACCTGCCGAGGACAGGGGCCTTGGCTGCGCTCCACCAAAACGCTCATATGCAACCGACGCAAAAACTAAAAATAAAGCAAAGGAGCTCTCACAACCTGTGGCTTGCACGTCTGCTCGGAACAAGAGTAAAGTAAGTAACAGAGGCTGACACTCGCCCGAAGCCTGAGCAATGAAAGGAGACTGTGGAGAGAACAACACGAGGAAGAAGAAAAACACACAGCGACCACCATGACGATGGGGGGATGCAGGGAGGATGCCAGTACATGTGAACGCGCCTCTCCTCCACTTCACACGGGAGCGCACGTTCCTCAACACACGGCGGATAACGCGAAAGTCGTCCATCATAAAAACAGAAATTCAAAAAAATGAATAAATAAAAAAGAAAGGACAGCCCCACTCACCGTGTTGGCTTTAATCACCTGTCAAATCCTCAGAAAACTAGATCTGTGAGAGTGGTGGTTACCAGAGGCGTCCAGACCAGCCGCTGTCTTTCTTTTCCATGCTGTTCTTCTTCCACTGGAGCGATTTTTGTTCCAATTTTTCTTTTCTTTCTTTTTTTTAAGAGAAAGAAAAAGTTACATCTCGGCAAATTGCCAATATTTTGCTTTGGTCGTGTCCCCCCAGCGCGCTTCTGCTCCTTCTTGTTGTTGTTATTTTTGGAGTCAGTGTGTATATGGCTGCTGCCCTTTCGCCTCAGCTCGGGATGCCCAAGATGGAGGCTTTGCGTGTACCTGTCATGCAACATGCGCAGTAGCGGCTGCACGGAGCTGGAGAGCATCACTCCCATCAGCACCACGGACAGCCGCTCCCCGCCTCCTCCGCGTCCACGGCCGCCTGCTGGAGACGTGGCGGCGGCGGCGGCGGGAGGAGGAGGAGAGAGAGGCGAGGCGCTCCACGTTCACGTGATGGAGCCAAACGCCTCACTATTTATGGCGGTGTCTGCGTGCTGTTTAGCGGCAGATGGACTGTATAGACCATAAAGCAGCGACAGTGGGCAAGTGATGGATGCAATATAGCTCAGGCTCAGGAGATGCTTCAGTGGTGTTAATGTGAGTTATGTAATATTCTGGTGAATTGCAAGAGAAGGAGCAGGTCTGGATTTGCATAGACTCATTTATGTAAAAGATCCGAGATGTTGATTTAGAGCTAAATGGGAATTTAATAGAGTGAATGAGTGAGTAGGGAGGGAATTACAATTAAAGGGCTGATCTGCGTTTTCTGTATGTCAGGTACAAATGATCAGAGCCAGTAAGAGCTAATCCAGTGATATTCAGCGCTGTGTTTAAATATCTGATTAAAATAATCCAGTAATGTCATTAAAAATCAAACAAGCAATTAATATTTTTGCTGAAAGCAGGTTCAAATTGGGTCACTGTGTTTATTTGTTTTGTTTTTCTGGAGTTGTTTTTTTTTTTTTTTAAATATCAGGCTATCTTCATCTGCACACTGTAATAATAAATAAATAAATAAATAAATAAAACTGTTTTGAAATTTTCATTCCTATTTTTAAAAAAATAAATAAAACAAAATATAAAAATTTATCATTTTTTTATTTTATTTTTTCTTTTGTATTTTTTCATAACTAAAAATATCAATTACTTTACAAAAACAAACATTAGTGTATAAACACAGTAACCTGCATTTTCTTTATTATTTTGTAAGACTTTTACAATTTAAAATATTTGAAAAAGTTTAATATTTTTCCATTACTTATTTGGGAAAGTGAAATATTTTTGAGTCATTTTGTTTTAATGATTATGCCTTATAGTTTCAGAAATCCAGTATCTCAAATTATTAGAATATTTCCTGAAATCAATCCAAAAATAAATACTCAATACTTTGGTTGGGCCTCCTTTAGCAAGAATCACTCCATCAGCATGCTGTTGCATGGTGGTGATCATCCTGTGGCACTGCTGAGGTGTTACTGAGAGCTGCTTTGATAGCAGCCTTCAGCTATTTTTGATTCAGGTGTTTCTAATCTTTATCTTGAACATACCCTACATAGGGTCAGGTGAGTTGGCTGACCAATCAAGAACAGTAATATCATGGTCATCAAACCCTTTGTTAGTACTTTTGGCTCTGTGGGCAGGTGTTAAGTCCAACTAGAAGAGGACACCAGCATCTCTGTAAAGCTAGTCAACAGATTGAAGCATGAAGTTCTCTACAATCTCCTGTTAAAAAGCGTTGACTTTGGATTTACTAAAACACAGTGGTCCAACACCAGCAGACAACATGGCACCTAAAATCTTCACAGACTGTGGAAACTCCACACTGGAATTCAAGCACCTCTTGACTCATCCTCCAGACTCTAGGACCTTGATTTGCAAATAAAATGCAAAATTGACCTTGATCTGAGAAGAAGTCTTTGGACCACTGAGCAACAGTTCAGTTCCCTTTCTCCTCAGCCAAGATAAGAACTGACATTGTCTCTGGGTCAGAAGTGGCTTGATAATAGAAATATGACAGTTGCAGCTCCTTTCCTTGTGGCTCCTGATGCACTGAAACCAGCCTCAGTCATCTCCTTGTGAAGCTCTCCCAAGTTTTTGAATCCAATTTTCTTGAAAATCATCCTCGAGCTGCATTCATCTCCAGTCCAGTCAACTTTCTAATGATATGCTTCGATACAGCATTCTGCCAACAACCAGCCTTTTCAGCAACGACCCTCTGTGGCCTAAACTCCTTGTGGAGGATGATGGTCTTCTGGACAGCTTTCAAGTCATTAGTCTTCTTCCAGGATTGTGGTTGTAGTAAATACAAAATAATATTCTGAGCTCATTTTCATGAGCTAAGCCACAATCATCGATATTAAAACCAAAAAAAAAAAGCCTTATTACAATACTTCATTTTACATTTAATGAGTGTAAAAAAATTTAATAATTATTTTAAATGATTGATTTTAAATTATATTCTTGTTGTTTTTGTGCCCCAGAAGAGTTTTTACTGTTGTTTTGTTGTTTGTTTGTTTTGAGGTTTCATGAAGTGCTTGGAAAACAGGAATCTATCTCCATGACAACTGGACAAACCCTGTTGGCTGGTGAAGATGTGATAAACTCTACAGTAACTTAAATCTCCAGAACAGCGACCTAATGGACCTTCTGGTGACACAGTTTTCTGAACTGCTGTTTCTGAGTTCAGTAGATTTAGTTGTTAACTCTGTGCATTCAGCCTGTTACACATTCGGGAGTTATAGACGGATGCAGTGTTGGATCTTTGTGTGTGTGTGTGTGTGTGTGTGTTGGAGTGGCCCCTGATTACATCACTGGATGGATTACACCTGAATGAATGAATTGGGGAACAGATGAATGACGTGACTGAACTGATGAACGACTTGGTTTAATAATTTTTCAAACTGGCACGCCTTGGCTGAAGCCCAACCTGTTATACGCTCATCAAATATTATAACTTGATACAATCACTCCATTGATTTTTATATCCGGTCTAAAAGCATTGTGTATAAAGTCGTTTTATGGATCATATATAGCAGTTTTATGTGGCATATGATTGATGTCCCTTTACACTGCAAACCGCTCTGAACAGAGCTGAGCTTTCTGTCGGTGGTGAGCTTCATCTAAAAATGTTCATGGGGATGGAAGCTGAGCTAAACGGTAAACATTTAGGTGTACATGTGTGTGTGTGTTAGGCTTAGATTTGTTTGGATATAATGTCATCAACTACTAAAATGAAAGAGAACAAGTATGTACTTTAGATAAAATCTTTATAAAGCTTGTTTGCACGGGTTACCTGCCTGCTAAAACACCTTAAGTAGGTTCATTTACAGGTAATAGGTTTTAATGCAACATGGTAATATTAAATTTAGAGGACTCACATCCTGTAAACAAACCATATAATGAGCTTTTGGATGTGAAAAACCAGCAGCAGACATTTATTCTGTGTTTTTATTACTCTGATCATAACTTCTCGGTTTTAACTCCGGATGTCCGAATGGTTCATATATTGTGGAGTGTTGTAATGAAATACGATCCAGTCTTTAAAAATAGGTCACAAGTAGAAATGATTATGTGGGCGATGATAGAAATTACTCTTTATATGCTTTTCATGCATTACAGAAAGAATTCCCTGAACAGATTTGGAATATATTTCTATGAACCACAACATGTGTCTGGATTTGGTTGTGGTTCTAACTTTTCTACTTAAAGATCCTTTTATAAACATCCCGGAGCTGTTTGTGTCATTTCTCATTCATTTTGCGAGTTTGGTTGGAACACATTCGAAGAAGCGAGCAGGAAGCCCTGATCTTTTGTTCCTTGAGTGAAAATAAAAATCCATGGCAGAGCACGACTGAGCTGATTTTCCCCACAATTTTGATCCATATCTCATTCATCATTTTATGTCAAACAACTTGGGAGGCCTTTCCACGTTGATTCCCATAGTATAATCTTGACTGACATGGCATTCCATTTGCATACACAAATTAATCGGCACCATATGCATAGAGATTAATGATTTATGTCACAGAGCGTGGTTCTGGGGTTACAATCAAGAGGCAAGCAATGGAGCACAAGGGTCCTTTTGTGTTGTTTAGAAAAATGTTGGCTGGCTGGCTACGAGCCACGGCTGTGATGGACAATCCCGTGCCATTCCAGAAATGTGTCAGACTGGATTGAAACAATCTACCGTGGTATAATAATAATACCTGGCATAAAAACCACATTTCTGCTACTATACTGCAGCTCAGAAGAGTTAGTACGTGTTGTCACATTCTAACTCAAATGGGGGGAAAAAAGCACTTTGACAGACCCGAAGAAACGCAAGAGCTGTTTCACTATTTGCTGCTAAGTAACACGTTTGTTTTCATTTCAGAAGTTATGGGTCGCTACTTAACTGAACCCAGAGAAGCTTCGAGAACGTAACTTTAGATGACAGTCACAAGATAAATTGCTTGGAAGAGGAAGAAGCACATGTCATGGGAGCTGTCAGAAATAATGTAAATCATGAAGGATGAACATTAAACAAAGAGCAGCGAGACTAATGGTATTTCCAAAGCACTGCGTTATTTCTAATCTAATATTTAGAAATAGTCCTGAATTGATTGCAAATACAGTAGATTTATGCATAAATCTCATGTTTCTTACAGAATGGCAACATGATGTATTTTTGAGGGTAAAAAAATGAAGACAAATACAGAATTACAGTGACTGTCGTTTGTAAACAGCACTTACATTGGAGGTAGGATCTCTAATGGTTACGCAATTAACTTGTTGGCCGCTTTTTCAGCATTAGAGTGATACTGAAATAAATTTGCATACATTTTGAGTGGATTTATTCATGTTTTTGTTTGTTTGTTTTTGCTTGGTTGCTGTTTTATCTGAATTTTGCTCCTGTTGGACTAATGCAGACTTTCAGTTTCATGAATAGAATTGCATTATGTTAAGAGATTTTAACCTGTCAAAAAGATTCTTGCCATTTTCTGTTTTGTTATGTACAAATACATTTTAAAAAAGACCAAAAAAAATACAGTTTTATGAATCATAAACATTTTCAAGGCCTCTTCCAGTTACAGAGTCCTCTCACTGCTGATCAAGGAATTAAACACACAATACATGTGATCCAATCAACACCATTAAACAACACAAAGCAGCGCACACTATCTAATTACCAAACAACTGTGTGCTGTGCAGCATTAATTCTTAAGAAGTGCAGTCGTAAGGACAGGCGTGCACAGAGTTACAGGCTCGCAGAACTCATAAAATCGATCATTGCACAGTGCTGCATGGGTTCCAGCACAAAAATGCATTGATGAAGTTTGGCAGTGGAGCAGATCTGACCCTTGGATCATTAAATAATCAGATTGCCGTAATGGAAATTGAGTC
Source organism: Stegastes partitus (assembly GCF_000690725.1). NCBI lineage: Eukaryota > Metazoa > Chordata > Actinopteri > Pomacentridae > Stegastes > Stegastes partitus. Next base: position 344,478 of record NW_007578254.1, read on the forward strand.
TTCCCTGTCAGCAAATGTTTAGTAAGTGCAACACTGACCAAAATTATGACGGAGGCGCTGAGCCAGAAATCTGCTGAGAAGGAGAACTCCTTCCCAATAGTTCTGGACCTCTTGGCGTAAGAAGGGAAATCCTCAAGGACGAGAAGTTCTTTCCAAAAGGAGACATCCAACATTTTTAAAAGGTTACACAGAATGAAAAAAGATTGAGGAACTGAGATTTATAGCAAACAATGTTTTGTTTGCAAAGTAATAGCTGCTGTATTAATGTGATCAGATGATTTCTTGCCACATTTACATCACTTGAGATGGGGTTTTTTTTGGCCGTTGTTGATAGTTTATATATTATTTCTACACAATAAAACTCCTAAGTTCAAGTAAGGTATCTTATTTTTATCCCAACTTGTTCTACCACACTGCAAACTTAGTCCTGTCTCCTTTTCAGAGTAAGCGGCAGAGAGAAAAGAAATGAAGTCTGACGGCACCACAAGAGCAACAGCTGAGTTTAAATAGAAGTCAGTTCAGGTACTTGAACAATACAAGGTAAAATAGGTAAAATATCTACAAGTGTATCTGGGTTTAATATGCAATTAATATGTACAACATTAGATATTTCAGTCTGTGCTGTAAGCAGGCTGACGTCAAGTGCCTCAGGACTGTTTTACATGACCTACAGTACACAGTGCCTTAGATAACATCCATTACAATGCACTTTAATCTTTAACTAAATGAGCTTGATAAGATTAACTAAGTGAAGTAAAATCTAGAAGCGGATGTTTGTTTTGACCATCTCAGTTACAGGATTATAGTTTGTACCAACATAATATTGACATTTGTACAATGATTAAGAAAAAAAAAAGGTTTCCTAAGAATAAAAAAATTAAGAGGGCAACAGCCAGAAAAATCTAAACTGCCAGATCCTCATCAACCAAAACAAACAAACAAACAAACAAAAAACAACAACAACAAAACACTCAGATTATTTGCTTAATCAGCGTGAACCCCTTCAGTTTCACTCTGGGCTCACTGTGAGTCATAAACTGTGAATGACAAGAACAAAACAGGCAGAGAAAAACAACCGTATACCTGTCTTTACTGTAATGATGGGTGGATTTAGAGATGGAAGTCAAATATGCTCGAAGACGAAGGCTCCGACCTCCTTGTGACCCTGAGCCGGATAAGCAGATTAGAAAATGGTTGGATGGATGGATGGTTCCATTAGAAGACAGCAGGGTAATGTTTTAACCTGGAAATGATTTGAATCACAGGATGAAATATGCTTCCCAGACTGGAATCAAAACAAGTGTTGTTTTGAACAGAACCGAGAAAGTTTCCACTGCACTTGCAGCAAGCTCTCGGGGCAAAGAGCTGCCTGTAGCCCTGAGGGGCACCACCAGGGGGCTCTGGTTTCAAAGCCAAGTGCAGCCAGGGGCAATTAATCACCATGATGCCATGCTTTCCACGTGTCAGTCATAAGCATAAGACCTTAAACTCCTCAAAACTTCAGGATCTCCTTGGTATAAAAGTGTGGCCACATATTGAAGGACCTTTAGAGCATAATTATTATCATGATCTGAAAATCTGTGTTTTTAACTATAAGTCAGGAGGCATAACAATGAAAATGAAAGACACAAATTTTTTATTTAAAAAAATTAAAAAAAAGTTTTGTTTTTTTTTCTTTGTAAATTTTCCAGTTTCAATGAAAACCACAGATAACTCAGCGCAGGGCCACACAGTGAAACTTCCTGCTGCCACTACACAAGGTTTTACCATATAAATGAAATAATCTCAAAGGCCTTTTCTTCAAGGTGCAATAATGAGCCGTGATTTGGATTTAAGAAACATGTCCACTCCCTCGTGTTTCCCCTTCGTTTCGCTTGGAGCAAAACTGGTGTTTCACAGAGCCCATGACAGATGCGTTGTGTAATACAGATTGATTGGGAGAGGGCATTTGTTTGTTTGACAGTATGTGTCCCAAAAAGGAAAGCAAGTCTAATGGGATTTAGCCGGGAGCCGATGGCTGTGAATTCTCTATTGTATACATTTCCATCTCCAGTCTGCTTGGTGGACACAGAGCTTTCCTGGCTGGCATGTCTCCGCATGTTAGCCGTGACCCAAAAGGTCCACCTTGTTTCTAATTTCCTCTGTTTATTATATTTCTTTGTATCAAAGCCTCCGCGTTTCACAAGACCACCGTGGAAGCGGCAATCAAATGTGGACAACGAGACAAAATACCCAGCTTTTACAGACAAAACCTCATGGGGTGAATGAGTGTGTGTGTATGTGTAAAAGAGAGAGGGATTCCACAATGTGAAGTGCTGACATCTGCTGCAGGCCCTTGCAGGGCTGGAATGTGATACTCTCCTTTACACAAAGGGCCTCGGCCCTTGCAGCAGACACATGAAGACCTCTATATGCCCCTCTCCACAGGGGCAACACAAGTATGAAATGACTGTATCAATGCCCCATGCTTTCTTTCCTCAGTCATTAACTTTGATTAAAACCACAAAACCCTCCCTTCATACCTTGATGCTGCAGAGATGGCTGCTCTGCACTCTCTTTGAGGTGGTAGTTTCTGAGCTATGTGAGACTGGGGGTAAATTGCTGCAGCATTGCATCATGTGTCTGGCTCAATGGGTTCAATATGTCTCCAGCTCGCCTTTGATTGTTGTGTCTGTGCTGCAGCAGGCTCGCCATAAAGCAGGGGGATACACTGGTGGGTTTTGCCAACAATGGGATGGGAGGAACCACATGAAACGCAATTGATGAGGTACAACATTGTGCCGGGGAGAAAGGAAATTGGGAACAGGAGGGAATATTGTTCCAAGCGGTGTCTCTGCTTTGATATGACAAATTGAGAAGCCCTTAAACATTTCCTTCCACAGAAACATTTAGGCAAAGTGCAAAACAGTGTGTTAGAAAAGTTTTGTTTGAGTACACATTATTCTTTTATGTCTCTGAGGGGAAAGTAAATCAGGGTTTTAAACAATGAATCCATGGTTGAAACTAGCTTACTTAGGGATATTTCCCTTATGGAAAGTTTCACTGATGTGAATATGTGCTGTGGACTACACTGTTGTATATGTTGTAGATTTGATGGACCATGACACACTGGACTGAAAATGTAACCATGCCACAAAATGCCACAATGTTGTATCCCAATAGAATGAGTGGGGAAAGGATATTTATGAACACTAACACCATGGGAGCAACTGCAGTACGCACAGTAGCATGTAAAATGTGTTGTAAGTTTCTTTGCCCAAATAAGTTGAGAACTTCATTCAAATTTCTTTCTCTTATCTTATATTATTCTTTCAACTTCACTAGTTTTAACAGCTGTTGTTTTGAAAATGATGCAGATAACTCAATTACTGCTGCTGGGGGAAAAAAAACCCAAAAAACAACTTCAGTCATTCAGTCTGATGTTACTGTGCTAAAGGGGTTTTTTGTGGAGGAAAGAACCTGTAAAGTTATTCTGAAAGTAACCATGCATCGGTCTCATTCATCACTTCCCTTTTACTGAGAGCTACTTGAAACATGTGAAACTGTTTGCAACAAGTGGAACAAAAAAACTGGAGCTGAAAGTGTGTGAAACACCTCATTGGAGCAGTCAGCAGCGGAATAGTTAACATCCTGGGGAGTTTCCTCTGCTGGGAAGTTTTACTTTATGTATAGCACCTGTTGTGCCGTCAGTTGCCAGTCTCCAAAAACCCAACCCCGGGCGCGCAGCGATATTTTATCTCAGTCTCCAAGTTATGACTCGAGACTGCGCCAGACAACAGAACTCGTCTCGGTGTTGCGAATGGTTTCTGGGTACAGACTGTATCAGGTTGCTGGACTCCCTCGCCGTCTCCGTGTGTGAGCTTTTACTGTAATGCGTAAAGATCTGCGGGGATTTATCAGACGGAGTGAAGAACGCACCGTGGACGCACTGCTGTGGCCAACATGCATCTGTGCATTTCTACTGATCTCGCACCGTAGATGAATCGCGTGCATATGGACGATTTTGCAGCTGATGCCAGGATTATAAATACTTAAACCAAACTTTGCTGAAATCAGTGTCCAACTTTCCTCAGAACCAACAGGTGCGCACTTGCATTGCGCAGCAGCAGCAGGTTTTGAGGCTCTGGAGAGGATTTTTTTTTTACTTTGATTCATCGAGTTGAAATTGCACTTTCTTCAGAAGGACTGATGATTGAGATTATGTGGATTTTACTCTGCGTTTATCCTCTCCAAATGTGTCCAAAGCAGCACTGGTGTCCTGTAACCGACGCATGTGTGTGGTGATCCAAATCATCCCGTCTACAGCGCTTTGTGATCGCCAACCACCACTCATCCAAATGATCCTTCCATTATTATTCCTTCTTGCATCGCTTCTCCAACAATATGGCTCGGAAGCTGAAACAAGTCATGTCAGCAAATTTCACCTTCCAAGTGTAAAGGAGCAAAACGGTGAGTTTTATGCGCGTTTTTGTTTCATGCAGTTGTTAAACTTCACGTAAAGTTGGAACTTTCTGCTCACGCATCACAAAATGCGCGTTGTTTCTGGGCTTAGAGCCATTCTTTAAAAAAAAAAAAAGAATATCTTTGTAAAGTTGCGATGAATGGGAGCATTTCATGCTGTTCAAACAGCATTATCCCGAATAGGAAGTGCAAAATTACCTTTTTACCTTTAAAGTGTACCCGTGTCTGTTTAAGAGGGGAAACCCTCCTGAAATTCCACGTCCCCCGGGAGAAGTTTTCCTTGTGATCATAAAAAAGGCTCCATTCATTCGGCAGCAGTCGCTCCGGGCGATGTAATTTGCTTACCCTCTGAACTGACTGCACTGAAATGCACTAATGCAGAAATTCAGCATTTTCTGTGTTTAATGTTGTGTCCAGGCTGATGTTGATGCTGTAACCAGTAAATAATTACCTTCCAGTGGTGTTTGCAGTTATGGGTGATTTGAGGATGAACTACTGTGTTGTTGTAGGTTGTAGTGTGGAAGCATAACAACATCTTTAAAAGATAACTAAGTTTGTGCACGATTCTTTTTTTTCTCTCATCCTGCTAGAAATTGGTTTATCTGCTTTTAATTCCCAGGCCTGACACTTACTTAGAGACATTCCCCGTTAAAATTAGCTTCATGATGCCTACATATAAGTGCAGAAAACAGCTAGGAAACAACAACAGCCAGCCAGGAGAAATGTAGGCCACAAGGACAGATTTTTAAAGGCCCATCATTAGTTGGCATTTCACCAATTCAGTGCATATGGGCCTCTGAGACAGGAGCCATAAAATGTGAGCTTTGAATATTAATATGCTTACTGGAGGCATAAAATAATTCATTCACTCCACAGTTAAGTGGAAACTACTTTTTAATGGGGATTTTTTAAATTAATGCTTGATAAATCACTTACTAATGTGTCATAGATTAGCTATAAGCCGTAACACTTGCTTTGTCTTTTTCGCTTTTTAATTCATCTCAAATGAACTATTCAGCCACTTATTAAGGTCGTATTAATAAGTCTTTGTTAAGCTGATTTTGGTCCAGATGTCCTGCAGCCTTTATCACTGCATGAGTCTCCTGGTGAACAGCAAGTGGTGTGCAAGAGGAGAGATTTCCACAACAGGCAGCCAAAAAAGTGTCCTTATTTGTAGCTCATATCTCCAAAGCTTTAGTAAATGATACTTATTATTGATGATTAATAAACCAAGTGCAAAAAGCTGTAAAATGTTACAAAGCAACACATGGACAGAGTTTTAAACAACAGCACATGAAGACAAACAGACCTCACAGTTCAAAGTAGCAGCATGCCTGCATCCTGCAGATGTTGCACTGGCCAAACTTCATTCATTACTCAGTCTTCTGTAGCCAGCAGGTTTGACTGGCCTTGTGTGAGGACATGCAGTGCTGACTTCACTACAGTAACAGTCAGGGCTGGGAAATCAGAGCCTCCCGCCGGGATCTCTAGGTTTAATCAGGACGACTGAGAAAGGAAAACAACAGGGAGGAGGGAGGGCAGGGAGAGGGATGAAGGAGGAGGGGAAGTGTTGGGGGGAAAGATGTTAAACTGTCAAAGAACTCTTTAAAAAGGCGGTCACACATTGGCTGAGGGTGAAGCTGGCCGGTCCGGCTCTAACCTTTGACTGGAGTGTCTGAGTGCTCACCGTTCTGCCGCGCTTGATTGCTGATGCTCTGTAGAGACAATTTGATATCGATCTGACAGAGGGGAGAGAGCCAGACCTGTCTGGCATGTTTAGTAGTAGTTGCCTGGAGAGTTATGGTCCCTAGTCGTATTAAACTTGGCAAGCAGCTGCTGATGACTCCATAAGATATCAGAGGGGATCATCTCCTGGTGCTCTGCAGAGTAACCATCTGTCACAATTAATGATTTGGACAAAACCGCCCAAAAAGAAATGGGCATGAACTCTGAAATCTAAATTGTGTGTGTTGTGGTCATAAATAACGTGAACATTTCCTTCCTTCTACCGCTGAGAATTATGTTACAGTATTGCACATGCCATTTTCATGTGTTCGCCACATGGCTATAAGGTTTCATGGTTATTAGGAAAAATCATTGCGAAGAATGAGATCTCCAGTTGTGCGTTAAAAGCTGCTGTGTACATTTTTTGGACTCGAAGTAGAGTTAAAGCAAAATGCATGTAGCCGTCCACCTTGACCACAGCCTCTGCTTATGTCTACAAGTTACTCTTGTTTTTGTGGAAAAAAACTTGTCTACCTGTCTTGTTTTAGACTGACATTGCCTGTAAATTACACCTATATACAGAAAATATGAAAATGAGAAGAAACATGTTCACAAGAATCACAAAGTCACCAGGACAGTTTTGTTTTTTTTTGAATGAAGACAAAGGTCATTGTCAACATGTGCATGTCTGATCCCTGTAGAAACTAAAGCTGCTTGTTTTTGTTTATTTTTATTTGTTGGTTTTAGTAAGGGAACTCAAGGCATTTGGTTTAGTCTGGGTGAAATATTCAAGCAGTCAGTGTTGACCTAAATGCATTCACTTGTTCAATATTCAACCAAAAGCACATTCATCATTCAAACCTTCAGATAAAACATCATGTGTGAAGCAAGTCCTCAGCTTTGTAAGTCTATCCATTCTGGACTGGAACAAATAACATCAGTGAATCTTATCTGGGCAACTTTGTGTTTTATCCTCCGGCATTTTTGAAAACTACATATATTCATAAAATATATTTTTATAAGAGACAGGAATGAGATTTGTTACACAGCTGCAGGATTCACAGTCACTGGCACTGTGTGGTATTTTTAAGGGAAGCTCAATGTTGTTTTCCCGTCCAAGCAAATAGACTTTTATATAAAGTTACACTCCACTCTGTCTTCAAGCTGATTACCTAATGGCCTATATAAGCTTGTTTCATTACGCTGGGATGGCTTTTGGTAACGCTATAGTGTTTACAGTGACATTAGGCTGTGATTTGCTGGCAGAGACGCCAGTTGTCAACATTGCACAACCAGCTGAAAACGCAGCTCAGTTTCCCAATCACGCAGGTCATCTCAGGGAACGCCTCTTCATCATGTCCCTGAGTTAAGTGGTTTGTCTTCACTTTCCCTTGGAAGGCCATGTTTTGATCCCTGGCTAGCCCACCCATAAGTGCAGACCCACATCTCATCAGAAAAATCCAGCTCCAGATATTTGTAGGAGATGTGGATTACCTGTGATATTCTCCACATATCCCCCCCTGAGCGCCACTGGAGGAAGGTATGCACCACACTAGACCTGCCAATGATCACAGAGGCTGCTGTTCCGCTAAAGATTATGAGATTAGAGGGAGGACTGGGGTTACAAGGGTCACAGGCCTATGGAGAACATGTGTGGTGCACCACGTATACCTACATAGAGGACAGAGGTGCATTGTGCATTCATTAGATTATGATGTAGACAAACAAGACATTTGCAGTGGGGATTTAAAAGCAGGAAAGAGACTTGGGTGGCCCTGTTAGGAATCATGACTGTTTCAGGTGTAATGGGAAGTAAATAGTTAGAAAACGTGTCCCCTTATGGGTATTTTGTGGTACAACACAGAACATATAGACACATTTAAACACCAAAAATAAGAACAGTAATGCAGATCATCTCTTGCTGTCGTGAGTCTAAATGTTTTCCATAAGAAACTTTTCAGTCACTGTGTTGATTTTAGATGCATTTACCAGCTCGGTGCAGGCTTTATTTATAACTGAAGTGACTTTGCGTCTGTATTGTAGTATTTAGAGGCATCTTCCGAACTAAACAAAGTGTTAAACATGGTGATAGTAATAGTATTGTATGAATACATTTCTCTTTTTTGAGTTGTCAAACCAATGTGGGTACTGTTGTGTCACTGTAAACTGTCTTGTACAGTTTGCAAAGTTAAGACGCATCAAAATATTGCTCCTTCTGAGCCAACTGTTACCAAATGTGTCCTGATAAGACCAAACACAGTGATTTAAATAGGCTCAAGCCTCTTCTACTGGCAGCTGCAAATGTGGCCAGCTGGCAATCACGTTTCCACAATGTTGTTTTAAGTGGTTTCCATAGTGCTTAACTCTGTGTTTTAATTTGAAATTACGATACAGCTCTTAAACCGGTGAAACAAAACTGGCCGGGCTTGGAATCTCCATTCATTCTTTAATACAGGTCAGATGTTTCCTGAGCCTGCTTCCCTGGGAAAGCTTGTTTCCACTTAGAGGAATCTGTACTTTGATGGATATGCTTGAATGAATGAATGCAGCACTATGCAGTTAATCATTGTAGTGGGCAGTGCAATAGCAGACGGTATGCTTGGCTGAATTAAAACCATCAAAGAAAATGGATGGCTCGAATGTCCAATGAACCCCGCAGGGAGCAGACAGGGCAACAATTACACCGAGGAGATCGCTATTGTCACATGAAAAACCACAAATATAAGGAGAGGTTTTGTCAGGAGTCGTGTTTTCTCAGTTAATGTAATGTGTTTTCGAAATTTACACAAGAAATTTGGACTTCTTGTCCTTGTTGAACTTGAACGTCACTAAAAATATCAGTTCCTTGGTAAACGTTCGCTGCAAGTATGAAAAAGAAAGTCTCTAAATCTGCACTCGTGTGATTTTTCCACTATAGAAGCAGCAAGAAGTGAATACAGGCGGGTCTATGTCTCCAAGCAGGAGGAGTTTTTCCCCTCAACATCTCACTCCCAAGTGGGGGACCCTGGATGAAAGTGTCTATGTTTTCCCTGTCAGCACTATTTGGAGTGCTGTATTTGGCAAGCAAAGCATGCCACCGCCTGCCTGCTGTTTGTCATTTCAGGCAGCCAACACACAGTCTCTCCCACCACCTCATGAAGCTCAGGGAGTTTGCAAGGGATCTGGGTCACAGGTCTAAGCTCTACGGAGGAAAAAAAACAGTCTCCACAGACAACCACTCTGTCTGTACCTGGCTAAATCAATATTTGTCAAATTTTTTGTTGTTGTTGTTGAATTTTTAATGAGTTTTTTTTGCTTGCAGACAATGCTTTGGCCAAGGACGGTCTAATGCTAGATAAAAATAATTACTTGATCTCCAAAAAGTGGATAAACATGATGCATTACACCTGCAAGCATATATGTTGTGACTTGGTGGCAAGAAAGCAGACAATTAACGAAGCAGTGGCCTATTAATTCCATGCCTAATAAACTAGCAAATATTTTAGCAAGCACATCCAGCCGAAACATCTGTGGTGTGTTTTGAGGAGCCTGATAATTGTAAATACAATATTCAATATCCTTTGAACTCAGCTTTAGGCTCCACCAACCTCTGAGGGAAATAGCTGGCTCTAAACCTATCAAACGCTCCACCATACTAAGCTGGTTTTTCTCGGAAAATGAGGCTGATCAAACCAAAGAGACTGATGCAAGCTGTGAGCCGCAAAACCAAAATAATGAGTTGAAAGACACAGATATAATAATTTTCTGTTCACTCGTCACTGCAAATGGCAGCTTTTAGGTTCATGCATGGGGATTTGGCCCCTCATTACAATAAAAACATGTTTGGGTCAACTTTGAAGTGGTACTGAAACCGAAATAAGCCTTTTGAGCATGAACCAGTCCTTCCGTGAAAAGTGTAAAAAGTTTGGCAGCTGTTGATTTACATCAGCTATAATAAGACTCCAGTGATGACAGGTTGTCGTGGTGGAACAACGTATCAAATTGTCTGAGAAACTTTACCGCTCATTCTTCGTATAAGAGTGTTGTGGTTAGCGTGCCATTTTTTACAACCTGTCCATACGACCCATAAGTTCTATCCAATCCCATCCTAGCACAGCAACCCTGAGTGTAAATACAGGCTGAATGAATAGATTCATTAATCAAGTGTGGATTTGCATCACTGAGAGGTTAAACTCATACAACCCCGATTGATGATTTCACCTGGGCTCATAGAACTAGAATTACAAAACCTAATCGCTTCCACTCTTACTCTGTGTGTCGAGTCACAGCTATGCAGTGAGCTAAAACTCATTCAGAACAAAGGTTGAAGTTGTTCTTTGAGGGCTTTATTGTGAAACAATAGGAACAATAATTGAACAAATTTGAATGGACATGGTGAATCAAAGCAGGCTGTCCAAAAACAGGTACTTTGCGAAGGTCATTGATATTAAATTAAACTACCAACCATCAAATTTGTTGCACTGTCCCTTATCCCATTAGCACTTTAAGTTCTGTTTTAGGCCTCAATGGCCACGACTGATAAATCAACATTAAGTAAAACACATCAATTTAACCAGTAGACCAACCCCGCCTCACAAAAAATACATTCATGCACATTCTCATTCAAGTTTGGACAGAAATGTATTCATTGACTGTGGCAGGACTAGGAAAGACTATGATTTAGTAAGAAGCACTTCCTCTTTAAAAGAGCCATAAAATTTATGTTAGGAAGTAGTGGGCTGTGTGCAACAGGACTGGGGTTTTGTGTGGCACCATTATTCTTAGACTTGGTTTTCACATGCTCTTTTGGTTAGATTTAGACACCAAAACTAGCCAGTTAGGCTTTGGAAAATACCACGGCATGGGTTTAATTACAGCCCTTTTATAATATGTTTGAAGCTTCTCTCCCATTTTCTTGGGTACCAGAGTGACGAATTTCCTCCAAGGCTGAAAAATAAACTCAATGTGCAAATGCCAAAAAAACTGTAGATCCTCAAATGGCCACTTGATTCTGGCTCTAAAGGCAAATCAATCCTCATAGACCCTGTGTTGAAATGCCCACCTTTATAGCAGAAATGAATGTGTCTACAGCCTGCTGCAAATAATTGTTTTGGTATGTGTTGATAATTACCCAATTCATGACAGTTGTACTGCTGATGAATTTTCATTTAACTTGCCTGTCTACATTTTATTAAGGCTTATAGTTGTGCATATTTACAGGCATCTTCGCTTTGAGTGACAGGTGGGTGCTGTCATAGAACAGTTCATGGTCCATCTTAGATCCACTCATGCTCCACCTTGTTGCTCATTGTTGGATGAGCCAGATGTTAGGAGGAATCAGACACTGTTTAAGATGATGACTGCCACACTAACTCTCAAAACCACCCTTCAAGAAACCTATGAGTGACGTCATCGAGGTTTTGTCCATATTTATATATACGAGGTGTGTCAGAAAAGTTCCAGGACTGGCCTCACAAAAGATATAGTTCAACCCCAAACTACAAATTACGAGTTTTCCCCTTCAGACGATAAACCAGCACGTCTACAAAGAGACGTTCAGAGCGTGAGAAGAGGCGAGAGTTGAGGCAGAACAAGTGATGGCTGCTTCACCGTGACAACACGCCTGCTCACAACGCCCTGAGCATCCGACAGTTCCTGGCTGAGAAGAACATCGCCGTGCTGGAGCGACCTCCCTACTCACCCCACCTGGCTCCGTGGGATTTTTTCCTCTTCCTCAAGCTCAAGGGGGTCATCAAGGAGACCTGTTTTGAAGACATGGATGACATCAAGATGGCTGTGATGACGGAGCTGCGGCGTGGCAGAGAAGGCTGGGAAAGAGTGTTAGACTCAGGGGGATTACTGAGAAGGGGAAAACTTGTAGTTTGTAGTTTGGATTTGAAATATATCTTTTGTGACACCAGTCCTGGGCATTTCTGACACACCTCGTATGATTGATTGGCTAAGAATGAGTGACACAATTTTATTTTTTTTTAAAGTAGCAAAAATATATTGATTAGAAACATATTTGTGATAAAAATTAAACAAGATATTCTGGGGAAAAAATGTTTCCCTCAAAATGCAATAAATACTGCGGTTTAGTTGTTCAGAAACGTACATTTTAGGAGACAGGATGCAAAGTAGCCAACAATAATGTTGTATTAGCAACTCATTAGCCTCAAACAGGCAGTATGTATTTGTGTCTAGCAGCAACAACCACAGCTCAACTGTCCTAAGAATACCACAGATAATGTTACAATAATGATACTTGGACCGTAAATAAAAGAAATATTAGCATGTGCTGTGTCCACCAACACCCTCTCACTCACTTACTTACCAGTCCTCATGTAATAGACACTCAATAGTTCACTTAATAGTGAGCAATAAATTCTGATTTCAGACACTTACTTCACTGCTATCATCATTTGCCATCATCGCTGACAGCTGCAGGGAAGAGGTTTTTCTATCAAATGTGACTCATTGCATGGTGGGATTGTTTGCAGAAAGTTCTGAACTCTACTTTTTTTGCTCCATTCTAAAAATTTTTTTAGGGCGCATGGCAGCAGATGTACGCACAGATCTTAAAAAATGGTAGATGTAGTTGCATTTGTATCTCCCAGGTGTGTCTGAAACCTCCTGAATATAAATCAAGGTGTTGGTGAAGAACAAACACTGCCTGGATAAATATTGTGTTTAAATAATATCTTTGATTTGCGCTGCACTCCTTTAGTTTCTTATCAGTTCGGTGTCTGAAGTGGTCTCATAGTCCTGCCTCAGTCTGCTGCCCTCTTGTAACCCAGTTTCTGCATTATTACCAGTGTGCAGATAAGAACTGTGAGTTGGTTACACCATCAGCTTGGCAACATCCCTTCAAATGTTCAGGCTTTGTCAGTGTTTCATTGTAAACATTTGTTCTGAAATGCACTATTTCATTGATAAAATATTAGACTACAATTCTCCCTCACAAGCAAAATAAATACAGACAACTTTTCTATCATGTTTTTTTTTTTCTTCTTTTTTTTTTATTCGCCCCTTATCAGCGGAATGAAATTACTCAAATCGAAAAGCAATTTAGCTTCCTTAGCGGAAGGACTTGGTGAATGTTATCAGCTGCTTTGGCACAATGATTCGAGTAGCTACAGCATGACACGCTGGCACAGAGCAGAGCGGCTACGCATGAAGCAGGCCGACGAGTAAAACAAAGCGAAAGGAAAATTAGCAATTATGAGTCAAGTGCATGCCTCTGAGACTCCCAGAGCAGAAAAACACAGCATGTAAATTTCGACTTCTAAACAAGGTACTGTAAATAGTCCGGCGCTAACATCGATTCTGATGGGCTGAGGGATGTGTCTGGCAAGTGCATGAAGGGTGGAGTATATCTGCCTAAAGTGAAAATTACTTGTCAGAGCAAATACTTGTCATTTACTGTGAGTTAGCCATTGCTCACCTCCCTTTGTTTCTCCTTACTGGGTTGATTGTTTCCTGACTTACTGCTGGCGCTGACGTATTACTGTTGTGGGTCAAAAATAAGTAAGCTGTCCTCACGTCTTTTGCAGCTCTGAGGAACTGAAGGACTTTGGGGTCAGGAAACTTTATTCCAAACATTAGAGGCGTGCCATTTCCATTTAAAAACAGAGCGTTTAGACAGTACAGACCCCCACCCAAGCTATCCCTCAAGAACACATTCTGCATAAGACGGTTCTGTGGATTTTGGATACTTAAATGACTTCATTAATCTTCATCAAGGAGTGCAGTGCATCAGAGTTTGAGTGTTAATTTCGGTGCATTTTGCACTGAGAACAGAACGTGTCAGGGCAAGCAAATGTACTTATCTCCAAAGCAATGTAATATAAAAACTATGAAAAAATTATGAAAAAAAAAAAACAGAGGAGCTCCGAAAGATTGTTTGATCAACTGTAAACGCTGCCAGGGATCATTATCATTCTTGTTGTAACAAAGCAGATTGCCTCTAAAACAGGAGCCTCCATTGATAAAATATTTGATTCGCCTTGAGGCTGCGAGGATCTGAGACTTTGCCAGTGTGGCGGGGTTTTTGCACAGACCTCAGATGTCCTGTGAGTATTGGTTTTCTCATGGTAACTGGAATTCCAGCTGGGCTAAAAAATCTTGGCAAGTGAGATGAGTTGACCTTGGTTACTGTCTCTGGAGGGCAGGTCTGCATAACTTGCCAGGTGTCATCACCTCCTATCATAGAGGTATTTCAAAGTGTCCTGTGATGACTCTACTTTTCAATTCACCAGGCTTCTCTGGCATCACCTTGTAGTTGATTGACAGGGAGCTTGACCCAGAGCAAGTGCTGAAGAATCCCACAGCTGTGTCTTTCATGATAGATTTAGACTTTCCTGCTAACATGTAACCATGACATATAGTAGTTGTGTATCTGTCTGGCATACTGGGCAAAAGACACAAACTAGGAGCCACATTTAGGGTGTCTGAAGTATTTCTTGGAACTAAAATTATTCATGACATTTGAAAAAAATGTCATTAGCAGTTTTTAAGTATTAGTTAGTTTCATAAAAGGTGCAGTAAGCAGAAAAAAAACTAAATTAAATCAGTATTTTGCTTATAAAACAGCACCATTTCTCGAAAGAACACATTTTTTTGTGGCACTTAGCAGGTAGCTTGTCTCAGGGATCTTGGAGAGTTTTTCACAGTTCTTGTGTTGCTTTAGGCTGTCCCTGTTGCTTCTGTTTCTTATGTAATCTCAGACTGACTTGTTGATACTGAGATAAGGGATCTGAAGGGGCCGTACCATGTGCTGCAGGACTTCTTGTTCTTCTTCTCTCTGAAGATAGATTCTTAGACAACACTGTGCAAGCGCATGTGCCAAAAAACAAAAAAAAACCATCCCCTTCTGAAAACTCATCAATGAAATCATGAAATGTATTGAGTTTTGATTCTAATTATATTTCTTTTGATGTTTTTTTCTGCTTGAATTCCACTCAGTAAATAATGAACCCGCATTGCCTGATAGCAGAAACCACAAGGCCTCCGGAGGTCAAAGCACGCAAGACCCATCCCTGTGGCACAAACAACACTCAGCTGGTTTCCCTTTCCCATGTCTCCTTCCTCCTCATTATAACGTGAAAAGGTTCATCATGTGTGAAACCGAGCCACTAGGTTCATCTGATGAAGCAGAGACATTTCATGGTTATCAAGCACCATCATTAAGCGTGCTAATTTTAGAAAGCAGCAATGAGAGTTACCGATGTGTGAACAGCCTCATACAGTTCAGTATACACATTGGACAGCTCCGTGCAGTATCTGTAGTCTCAGCAGTTAATATGAGAAAGAGGATACGTCGATAACATACTGACCGGAAAACACTGTACACATAAAAAGAGAGTACTGTAATTAGAGTATATATTCGGGTAGACTGAATGCTCCTTTGAACGTGGGCCCGGATAAGTCTGTATAATTAGCACCACCACTGAGGTCAATCAGATCCTGATACAGTAGAGATTTACAGTGTCGTGAATGGTATTAACATTTTTCTCCCCGCTTTTACGACTCTTTATGTTTGTACTTGAATCTAGAATTGCACGCTCTATGCTATCAGCACAGGCAGCTTTACAGTTTCTGGCTGTACACACCAATCAGCCACGGCATTAAAAACCACCTGCCTGATACTGAGCTGGTCCCTCTTGAGTGCGAAACAGATCTGAGCTGTCAGTGCGAGAACACAAGATCTTTGGGCTGTTCTGTGACGGCTGACACTGACGTCCTTTGGGTGCTGTGGGTTGGGTTTGAGGCCTTTGTGGACTGGGCTTGTGCTTGGTCTGCAACAATGGCTTGGTGGGTGGTGCGTGTCAAAGTAACATGCACATGACTGCCAGGACTGGAGATTTCCCAGCAGATCATTGCGTTGCAGCAAAAATGATCAATGTCTTTCACTTCACCTGCCAGTGGCTTTAATGTTGTAGCAGGTTGGTGTATTATATATTTATTTGAAGAGATAAAAACAGATCAAAGCCATTTGTAAAACCTAAAAAACAAGACCAGTTTGAATGACATTCCTTTGACGTCACAATAAAAGCATGAATCTGAAAAAAAAACAAAAAAACAAGAGGCATCACCAGCTGAATTGATATTCTTGAGTGCATGACTAAAAACTGTGATTTGGGAAAACCAGTCCAAACATGCACAACAGTTTTTTTGGTTTTTTTTGCAGATGAACCGTTTATATGTTAACCTGCAGCCAATGAAGTTTTCATTAATACTGTGTTGTATGTGAATGTTTTTGAAACCGTCCTCAGCAGCTCTTTACATAGCTGATTGTAATTTCTAGACTTCCACTCTGTTTGTCTGTCTGACAGTACTGATTTGTCTTTTGGTTTTGTGCCTAATCAACCTGTGCTAATGAGAGAAAAGGTTAATCCAGAGAGGACTGGACACCTCCAATGTCACGCCTCAGATAGAATTGTTTTTGCTTGATATATAAACAGTCTTATAGACGCAATGCTGAAGAAAGCTCCTTGTTAAATAGTTTTATGCATTCTAACCTCATGTACTGCAGGTCAGAGATACTACTGGGATGCTGGGTTGGTGTGATAAAGCTAATTTATGCGTAGCTGAACTGATATACATCTTAACAGAATCATCCCTATTCTTCACGTGTTGCTGCTCTGGCACATCCTGGAGGCGCAACATCACTCAAATATTTATCTCTCCAATGTTTATAGGGAGGTATTTTTCTTGTTTTCACTTCCTATTACCTAAAATACTTACAATACTAACTCATAAGTCATGCATGCCAACGGAAATCAAACCGGTGCTGTGTCTTCTTTATGTGCCATTGGAGGAGAGTGAGAAAAGAACCAGAAGCTATTAAATGGAGATGTGAAATATCCCAGCTCTAATGCATTTAGGGGGTGAAATAAAAAACACACCTGTCCCAGTAATCATCGGCGCAGCGCCTTCCCATGCTGCCTGGATTATGTCACCTAGCACATGGTGAGATGTGATATACGACGCTATGCCAGTGGCATACAGAGCCGGTAACCCAATCACATATACTATTTTGAGAATGTATGGCTTTTCCCAAAGCACAAATAGGTTTTCGGTACATGTTGGATATACTCTGCCACAGCCTGCTTACACTTGGATCCCCATGAGAGGGTATCCATTTCTACAGCCCAACTGGAATGAAAATGCACATTAGGTCTTATGACTGACTGGAATGAGTTCGCCAACTGTGTGTGTGTGTGTGTGTTTGTGTGTCGCTGTCTGAGGATCTGTAGCAATTTATTAAAACAAGAATGACCGTACTCCTCTGTAGTACAGGATTGTTCTGGAAAATGTTTTGTCTTGGAGAGCTTAGTCAGTTGTCAGCTTCCACTACTGATAATCTGAAATGTTTCTCTAATGTAGCACTCACTAAAAAAACGGACAGCTGATACCAAGGAAGATAGAAGACGTGTTTCATACTAGCAGTATGTTGTTGTATATCACAGAAAATGGGTGTGTTTATTGAGTCTGCCTGTTGAATTCATTTTTCAACAACAAAATTGTTCGAGCATTATACATAACCCACTAAGCTACATCAATATCAGGATACATCATATCCTGATGCTTGGCTTGGCCTTTATTTTTTCATTCCATTTACAGTTGTACAACAAAGAAGCTTGTGATGAATGTAACACAATGTGCAATCTGTCACTTTGCTGCAGCATGAAGAGCCGCTGTCCTTGTATAATGTGAAAAATCGCTTGGCAACAATGACTGACTTACTGGAAGAGTGCACTTTATTCATTCAACAGCCGCCCTTCCAGTAAGTCAGTTATAGATGCCCAGTTATTCCTCACATTCGCTTCTTTTGTTACTTGGACTCCAGTGGACCTCTGATGTCGCGACGGTCTTTCTACGTCCTCGCGTCATGTGCCGTTCTGCTACGAGTAGCTCTCCGCACACGTCACCACGCTAAACGCCTGTGAACGGACTTGATGATTAAAAAGGGGAATTTGATTCTGGTTGCGGTTAGGCGGTCGGTGCAGAGGAGCAGAAAGAAAAGGGCTCAATGCCCAGATGTTGCGTGGCTCAACAGCACTTGAGGCATACAACATATGACAAATTCAGTCAAGTGGTGAAAATACAGGGAGGTTTAAAACTGATCTGGAGTTGCACACAGGGATTAGACGGTAATCGGAAGATGTCAACGATCTTGCAACTGGAAGTAAGCTGATATATGCCAACTGGTCTCGTAGGAAGTTGTGGGCATGTGGTGTTGTACTGCTACAGGTACTGCACCTTTTGACCACACTGTTCAATCCCGGAGGGTGTGGCATTTCTCCCAGCAGACGTTTTGACTTGTTGCAGCAGGAAAAGCACACGCTTAACTAATAACCTTAATTATAGCTGCACTTCATTTAGGTGTGTCATTAAACTGTGCCAAATTTCCTGAACACAAGCCTCCTAGAGCAACTAAATGCAGTGCAGCCTTCATTAGTGCAGTAGATACATCCCTGACTGACAAGTTAAAATATCCCCTGTGAGAAAGAACTGTTAAGTATTGTTGGTGACACAGCATAGCGCAACAGATGGAGACAAGAGAAAGAGAGAGAGTGAGTATAAATCCTCAACAAGTCTTAAATGTCTCAAATTATGTGCATTAAGAGCCTTCGATCTTAAATATAGTTAAAGATAGTGTTGTGGGTCTGGACTGAGTACAGAGTGAGTTTGTGTTTCGGTGCAGGTGGTAATTAACACGACACAAACTGGGCAGTTTGCCACTCAAGTCACTAAAGGGTATTAGGGAAGGAAAAACACTATTGATTCATGTTTTATTGCGTTTCCGGCTTTGGCACATTTGTTGTACGTTAACGTGATCGTTACGTTGATGTTAAGCCTCAGTTATGAAACAGCAGTGTACACAAAAGCTGGGTTTAATGTGTTGCCCAGTTGTGTTTGAATTAGTCCATATTAATCCACTGAAAAGCGAACATGTGTGCTTTGTTTTGGCCTTACAGCGATATTAAAGTAAAAACACTGAACCACATCAAGAAAATGTCATTTGAAGGCAGTGATTAAAAAACATAATGGTTAAAAAAATAAAATAAAAAATGACAAAAAATTGATGGTCTTGCATTGTGGTGCATCAGAGTTTCGTTTTTCCCAGATTTATCTACATTAGCTGGGCTTCAATCAGATGTTAAACACTTGAGGTTGCACTAATGCACCAGTGCACACGTGGAATTTATGCTGATGTATGCACAAATCTTTTTGAGCACCATTTACAGACCCACAAACATAAAAACACAATCAAGATAAACAGCGTGATTACCATTATTTAACACTTAGTCTGTGAGAAGTGCAGCAGCAACGTGCAATAGCTGTTCACATCAAATAAATAAAACATAAAGACATGTAGGTTCTTCTGCAGAGTAACACTTTGAAGCCACACGGAACAGACTGACCATTTTCACTCCTCATATCTCTCCAAGACTTTCACACTCCATTTTCTTCTTCACAGGGAAGATTGTGTGATAACAGCTTGAAGGACACCTTCTGAATG
The DNA here is from genome assembly GCF_000690725.1 of Stegastes partitus. Lineage (NCBI taxonomy): Eukaryota > Metazoa > Chordata > Actinopteri > Pomacentridae > Stegastes > Stegastes partitus. The sequence goes on from NW_007578254.1 coordinate 364,171, forward strand.
AATAATGCTGAGAGAAAGAGAGTCTCTGTAAGAAGAGTATGACAGGTTACCAACCGGTTAGAGAAGGTGCTAAGCGTCCTCTCCGTCCTCCTCCTCCTCCTCCTCCTCCTCCTCCTCCTCTTCCCTTCCCATCTTACATCTGTTCAGCTGCCTCTAATTAGGACTTTTACAGACGGCAGCATTAAAATGGCCCGGAACCACGCCAACTAATGAGACACCAATGACAAGGCAGATCTTTCATGCACAACTCCGTTTGTCAAAATCTATCTTTCATTTTCTGCCTTGACAGCCAAAGTTTGTTCAACACTTTGTCTCCCTTCACACCTGCTGACAGGCTTTAGCTGGGATTTAAAGCGGGTCACTGAGCTGGCTTGTTTTTGGCGTAGTTTGCAGCATCTGATGCTTGCGCTGATGGATTTTCTCAGGCAGATCATGGACATGTTTGCATGCCTGCTGTGAACATGAAATGTTTTTCACCACTCCGTTGCTGCCAGTGTTTGTGTTAATGCTGAATGGAGCCAGTTATCACTCCGCTCGTACAAAGTGGTTTTGTTTAAAGATACTGATGAAAACACCGCAGTTAAAACACACATTGGTTTTGTGTCTACATCTTTTGATATCCTATTGTACTCCAGAGACAGCATTCAAGCACATAAATTCCAAAACACAAGCAAATTGTGACCGCTGTATTTGTCGGAAATGTCGATTATTGTCATGTCACAGTTTTAAATGGATTTTAATTGAACTGTGTTAATGCTATAAGATTGAGTATCCCTCTCTGGCTGTTGGTTTAACCCATTAAAAACTCATTACCATCTATCAAAGGTTCATATTGAGAAGTATTTTAAATAAAAACAATACTCTCCTACCTTAAAAGGGCCAAGATGTAACTTTACATCATTGCTGGGAATGGCTCAGCTCATAAACTGTGAATTACTCTGAACTACACAATATTGGAGTAATTAAGCTACAAAACTGAGAAACTAATGATACAGATAGCCAAATTCTGCAAGTTGATAGGATTGGTTCCTGAGGTTTATTACATATGGAAACCCAACAAGTGTAAATCCATATTTTAAAGAAAATTATCAATACACTACAGTTTAAATGTAGAAATGCTCAGCTATGGCACTGACGGCCTATTTTGCTCAGCATATGTGTTCTAATATATAAAAACACCACATGACCATGTTAACAATTTAAAAAATAATGATTAAAATGTAATTTTCACAAGAGAAGTTCTGTAATCAATCATTGAAATAATCATAATTACAATTTTAAGGCCCTAAAAATGATTTATGGTAGGCGATATGGTGCAAATGATGATTCATAAAAAACATAAATAAGACATAATTAATAGGCAGTACAGCTGCTTTTGACTTACAAATAAAAGGATGTTTCCTGGCCAGATATGGGTTATTATTAGCTGACTGTGACTTTATGAATCCTCCCTTCAGGACTGCCACTATGATACACTTGTAGAAGCATTCCATCCAGCGTAGTGTAGGAGTGATATGAATAGCCATGTATTTGCAATACAAATGAGTCAGCTTGAAAAAGATCTTACAATTAATGTGCACAGCTAGTTTGTAGTTGATCAATCCTCATTAGGTTGGATAAATCACTGCTGCTCAGATATCCCAGTGGCCACTCGATGGTCATAGAAAAAGAAAATGTTTTGTTCAGTAGTTGGTTATTCAGTCATTTAGATTTCACGACTCAAAGTTGTCATCCAACAGCTACAAATACAAATAAAGGAGATCGCTGATGAGTAAAGGTACAGGCTACATATTCAGTATTTTTATTGTTTCGTTGTGCAAAAGACTAACACACATTGTAGCTTTCTATCAAATCTGCAAAACCACACATCATATCTTTAACATGTGTATAGACAAAAAAGAAGACGCTGTGATTCAACAAGCGATAAATAAATGGTTAAGGTACTGACCGACTGAAGGGACTGAGAGATAGCATGGCTCTGTGACGTTTTGTCCAAATTCTAACCTCACCATCACTAAAACATCTAACTGTGAACAAACCCAGGTGGTTCCTGTTTTTAGAAACAACATATAAATTGTAATTTGATCTATCCTTAATATTAAAAGCTTTTGATAATATCACTTATCACAACATGTGTACAATGTGTGAATAAATGTGCATTATTGAGGGTCTAATACAGACCAACTATTTTCTTTTACTTGAGTCACCCAGCAGTGAGATAATCGGTATATATATTTGCCATTTATTAGAAACTATATCTGCAGTACTTTATATGCATGTTAGTTACCAGTCGCTGCTTTGGCCACAACTAGTTTTTGCTCACTTCAGGAGTTGTTTTATTAAGATCCATTTACCCAGAAGCGCAAATTCACTTGCAGTGGAGGCAAAGACATCTGTTTTGTAGACATTTATCTCAGGAGGTAATTACACAGCTATTGTTTCTTGAACACAGCTTCATTAATATTCATTGTTTCCAAAGATAAAATAAGGATTTTAGTACCTGACAGTGTACTTTCACTTCTTATTTATGTTTCTGTGATAAGGATTGCGTCAAACAGCGAGGTTATGTTTGGAGGCAAACGGACACAGATGATTGAAAGGCTTTTTTATGAGCAGTCAGAGAGAGTCAGAGAAGACTGCTGGGAAGTCTTTCATCAAACTGTGGACAGTCAGAGACTCAGTGGCCCGTGCAGACTGTTAAACAGGCAAATTAGATGCTAAGTGCTCAGAGTTTTCATTCATTTGTCATTTTTCAAACCACGTCCTAAACTAGCACATAAAAATAAGACCCACTGAGTCCAGTGTTATCACAGCAGGCAGATGTTAGTCATTGTGAAGCACTGTGTGTGTGTGTTGTTGGATGCAAAGATGATTGAAGGTCAAACCGGAGTTACTTACAGTTCAGGTGCTGAAGGAGCCTTAATAAAGTTCACCCTGTGCGACAGAAGTAATTGTTTGATGACTTACATGAACATGTAGCGAGCAACTGATTAAATAATTCCAATACGAGTGAATGATAATCACGTTGCAGTCACAGCTGCAGGTAATTTAATCAATGGATGTGTTTATATGGAGTGGAGTTGTTTCAAATAAGAGTCATTATTGTTTGTCTTGATCATTTGCGCTCAATTAGACAGCACAGTCAGCCAATGACTGGGTCACTGATCCAACTGGTGACGCACGAAACGTCTTTCAATCTTCAACTCAACGAGTGAATCACGGAGTTAAATTCTACCGGCGACAGTAGTCTATAGCTCTCACACTCGATTGCCATTTCCTTTAATTTGATTTATTCAGCCTGACACGCCCATGTTACGTTTTTTTACCAAACCAATCAAGTCCATCCTGTCTGCTTAATTTAACATACAAGCTGCTCTAGAAGTTTCCATTTAAAACCTTTCACTGTAAGCAAAGTTAAATGTGTGTGTGTGTGTGAGACTTTGCAATAACTTTTAATACATTTAATTTCTGTATATAGATGTCCCTAAATTCTGCACTCTAAAACTTTGCGGTGTTTGTTTTTATAATTGTGTGTCATTTGAAGCTTTTACAGAGTGTTTATATGTTTTTAGCCTTAAATAGTCAGTTTAAATTCATCCAGATCACAAAAATACTAAGCAACAAATTATAGTGTCAAATCCTTTATACTGATGTAATAACTGTTTATGACCTCCTTGATAAAGTGATGCAAATGAAATAAAATAAGACAATTCATCAAAACGCGTTGTTTTCCAGACTAATGCAAGCTGTGACTGTGTTTGCCAGAACTGTATACACTACACTGCAGTGTGTTTCTTTGAACAGTCTTGCCATAGTGATTGCAGTACAAATCCTTAGGAAACCCTCGAATGAATGGATCTATAGAGAGCTGGCCCGTGAGTGTGGGAATTAACCTGTAGACTCTAAGTCGCTGCCCTTGCCTGCAGACGTTTCCCTTCAGAAACATCAATTTTCCCATTTTCTAATCCTCAAATTGCTACTCATGTCAACTCCAAAGATCCAGGTACAAACTTGCTTGGTTTAGCAAATCCAGCCCCTCGGCAAGTTGTTACGCTGAGATGTATGTGCAGACATTGTTCCCTCAAGTTTGGAGGACATGCATTTGGTTATGGCATTGATGGGGGATTGTTGGTAAAGCAACCTTTGGACCTGGGGGGTCATCGGTTTGAATTCTTTGAGAATTCTTTAGCGCCTCACTTCTTTTCCGCAACTTCGTCTGCAGTGAGTATCAACCGGCTTTGTGTCTGCGAGAGCAAGAGCAGGATGTTGCAGGAAAAGAGCAGTTGTGCTCAACAAATCCTCCCTTGGTAAATAGAGGTTGAAAGGAGTATACTTTCATTACCCTGGGTTCAGAACTGCAGCCCCTCTTCTCTAGACAGCTGGACCAAAAGGTTACGAAGGCTTGGTTGGGTGTCAGTAATTAGAGAACCGGGGCAACCTGCTTAAAGAAATCGATCTGTATCTGGAAGCAGAGCAACAGAGCAGAGAATTTCTTTTTGAAACGGCTAAAATTAAAACGTATTTTCACTCGTCTGATTGTTAAATGCTTTGGATTAATCATTCAATCTGCTGTAGCCAAAAATCTCATTAGACCTTTGAAGGTTTTACCCAGATTTTCTTGCATTGCTCCAAGCCTCTTAAAGGGTTGTTCAGAGGTTATGTGCACTATGCAAGTTGTATGATTTTATTTAGAATTCTAGACAGCTGTTATGTTTAGGTGCCTATTACTTAGTGGCTGCAAAGCTAAAGCCAGGACATTTTGAACAGTGAGCATTGGGAAGGCTGTGCTTCTTGGGTTTCGTGATTTCAGATAAGATTAAAGTAATGGGACTAGTAGAGGAAGATGTGTGAAGACAAACTCAGTGTGTGACTTTGGCTGCTCTCCAAGTTGCAACCTAAGCTTTACTGAGATTCCAGAGCAGACATGTGTGGTCCCAGATCAATTTAAAAATCATTAGTTGAAAACATTATTGACCTCCTCTAAGCCATTCATTGCAAAATGTTTGAATGTTTCTGTCACAGAGCCAGGGAGTTACAAAGTGGATTGTGATCAGCTATCAGTCCTCTCATACGTTCATTGCAAAAAAAAAAAATCTGGGATCTTTGATCAGTCTTAATTGCAGTGTCTGGATCTGGTACGGCAAAGCTGTCTTCCAATCTGGCTTGCCACAGATCAAACTGTAATTTTCTCCAAATATCCAGCTGTCCAGCTCACAGATGTGACTACAAAGCAGCCCGGAGCTGCCGTCCACAGCTGTGAAGAGAAGTTTAAAAAAGACGTGGTTCATCTGTCAACGCCTGGTTTCCAGCCAGAAGGGGAGGTTAGTCCTGTCTCCCAGTGTTTGTGAGAAACATTTCATAGCCTTTTTGCTTTCCTTTTTTGGTTTAAACTACCAGTCCATCCACTTAACAATAATTGACGTTGATGCTGATTTGATATTTGACAGCTGACACGGAAATTCAGGTTGCATTAATGTAGGGCTTGATTGGAATTTGCAATTCATACTTGATTACACACCTTGCTTTTTGCTGAGTGCTTTGGCAAACGTGTTGGTTCTTTTTTTGTTGTTGCTGTGCTACAGATCACCTGTCAGTCAGTGCCTGCAGTATCGTGATGTCTTTAAATAGTTTTTGTTGTTGTTGTTGTTGTTGTTGTTGGTGTAACACTTTTCTCTAATCTGTGGCAGTAATTGCACCACCTTTGCTAATTTTTCTTATTTTTTATTTCAATTCCAAATGAGTCCATGCTCAATCCACCAGTAATCTGCCCTTATAAATTAAATAACAGATTAAAAAAACAAACAGGTATCTATAAAAGTATCATTTTATATCATTTTAAACTAAATTGTGTATTTTCGTAAACAAGAGGAATACCAAGAGAGGTTTGGTTAATTTATTCTTCTCTTTATGGCTGACTTTGGTGCTGATATTGTGTCTTAATCCAGGCTGAGAGGCTCAGACTCAGAATGCCAGGAGGTCAACGCAAATAGATGCCCGTAGTGAAAAGAGTGACACTCAATCTCACTTTTTCTGGATGCCAAACACAAGTGTGGGCACTAATTAGAGGCTCTGAGAAATCATTGAGCGGCGAGAAACCATTGTAATCTGAGAAGAGGCTGTGGCAGAAGGTGACGAGTTTCAGTCGCTGTGCTGGATGGGCCCAAAGCCTTGAGGGGCTGAAAGACTCCAGTTTAGCTTTGGTGTGTCTGCCAGTAGTGTGCAAGCATCGTATGCGCTGGCACACCACTCAGCATTCACTATCATTAACAGCCTGCAGCTGTGGCTTTCGTAAACCTTATCACAATTCGTAATCATTTCTCAGATAACACCTTGCGCGTTGCTTTCAGGATGTGTTTCATAGCCATTATGGAAGTTAAATCCTTCACAGGCCCGAGGGCTCCTTACTATTATTGCTTTACTGTTATATGGCACAGGTTATTTTTATGGAAGAATCAACTGGATGCTGCTTTGTATTCTAATTGTTATCTCGCTACTGTGATCTGCGATAGTTTAATTTGCACCCGTAAATACAAAGTTAATGTGTTCTGTGCTCCCGAAAGACGTAGAGCTGTGTCCCAGTTTCACACTAACACTATAAAGTTAGCACCATATTTTATAGTGTACTTCTTTTAGCAACTGCTACACAAATAGTGTAGATGAACACATGCCTTGTATCGTTTATCAAAAATGACACAAGGCATGTGCTGATGGACTAAACTGTTATATAACGCTGCATGAATCACACAAGGTGAACATCCTTTTGCGTAATTGCTTGTTATTGTCTGTTTAGGCTGGGGAAATCTAATTTAATCCCATATAATTGGACTTTGTGTGGGACAGCTGTAGAGTATGACATACATACACACTCGTGTACACACTTATACCCACCCACACACATGCAAGCTGGTGGTATCAGGTTGGGCTATCTGATATGATCTGCAGATGTTTTGCTTTGCCTCTGCAGCAGGTGTCAACAGATGTCCTTCCCCTCCACTTGGTCAGGTTGACCTTGTGCTAAGAGGGGGGAGGACGGGGACCACCATTCGGTCAGATGAGCTCTCTGTGCAGCGCCCCGGTTGGAAATCATCTGCCCTGCCAAAGTGTTTCTGAGGAGGTCATTAACCCCGCGGCCCCCCTCCAGGGCTGCTGCTCCGGCCTCCCCTGTAGGTAGCGCGTCATGAAAGTGGAGCTTTTCATTGCACGCGATCAATAAAGTAACACATTATTATATTATTGCACAGCAAAAAAAAAAACCAACGGGTTCAGTCCTTTCAGTGCAGGGACTGATTACTTTTCTTCTGACCTCTGACCCCCCCCCTCACTTAAAATGCTTTCACGGGTCATAATTGTCCAGCTCTTGATGACAGAACTTGACGTTTAAGAGGTTTGAAAAGTGAGGCGGAGTGGAACTGAACTCTGTTAAACAACCAGACGATTAGTGTGATGTTTTGCGATTCTTTCCCCCTCTCTGTCGGTGTAAAAACATGAAGAGGAAACAGCATTTATGAGAGCCTGGCTACTGTTTCACTTGATGGATCTACACAAGTCTCAGTAAGTTTACTGCCATTCCCTTAAGTCCTCCAAGACCAGAATGTAAGATATTGTTTTTGTTGTTGATCTCATATCTTATATAACAGACTCTCGTCATACAAACCTGTTTTTTTTTTTTTCTTGACTGCTGAAAATCCTCGTATTCAAGGGTTGGAACTGTGATTTTTATTTCCAAGCATAAGACATATTTATTGATTGGGTAGTATTTCTACTCTGGCTGCATTTTTGGATGCAGAGCAGTTGTGGTTTTGTTGCTCTTGTGAGTGACAGCACAGTCAGTATTTGTGAGCCCTCTAGAGTTTGGGGGCTCAACTGCAACCTGCATGTCTGAAAGCTGTGTTACTGTAGATATCATGAAATGTTTGGCATAACATCAAACACAAGGATGTTATTTTTAAAAAAATGAACAAATAATAATAAAATAAAAAAACAGATTTACTGGCTTAAAAATACCCAGAGAAAAAAAAAAGAAGCCAAATATAAATGATGGATGGAATTATTTGCTAACCATGGATGCACTGAAACAGTCACGTCAGCTGATGACATAATGAGGCTTTTAATCAAGCCAGCAAATCATGACTTGTACATTTATCATTATTAGCTTCTTTTTTTTTCAATTTGTGGACAAAAATGTCCTCTGTTGTCTCTCTCAAGGACTCTTTAGCAGCTGTTGGTCGACACAGTGATCGATATTAGCTGTGAAGTTTCTGCTGTGGGACAGTCTCTAATCTGTGGACCAGACATGAGTGGAAATTATGCAGCTTCACTTGTTTCACTTAAGCTGTCAGTCAACATGTGCACCTGGGTCTTTCTCCCAGTACAACTATAACAGGGATGTTATCAATACGAGCTGTCACTGTGGTGGATAAACATAATGCACAGTAACCAAGCTCACATTATCAGACACAGTACATGACTGTGATACAGTACATCATAGTAAACACTTGGATTGTCCCATGACTGGAAAGAAACCAAAGGAATTTGTTGATACATATTTAGCTTTTGTATCACCTGTTATCTCCCCTTCCTTTATCCATCTCAATGGCTGCCAGGATTTTGGGTGTCGGACCTGTTCCACTTCCTTCTGAGCCCAACACACAGGCGCATACGGCTGGCAGATTGTACAGCTACAGCAGGGTCCCACGCAGCCAAATTATTTTTTAATGGTATAAAAGATTCCCATGGCGTGTTTCAGCCACCTCTTTGCCAAACTGACTGTAAACCCCAAAGCAATAAATATCCTGAAAGCAGGGTCGGGAATTTACTGCACCTGTAGTAACCACTGCACCGTCTTAATAAGCAACAGATGCCGGAGTGATTGCATGGAGGCCGAAACACATGCACTGAAAGAAGGGAATTCTTTGTTGGGTACAGTTTCATCACCTGAGCAAAGCTGCTTCAACTCCGTCGCTCAGGGGCTCTCATTCATTTTGATCAGCAGGTAACAGGGCCGGAATTAAAAACAATTTGGATTTAGTGTCACAGTGACCCGGCTGTCGATTACCGGACCGGAAATAGCTGTCATGAGTGGTTATCCTTGATGCATGTGGCTGCAGGGAGAACACGCTGTAATACTTGACCAATCTTTAAAACGTAATGCGCAAAAATAATAATAATGTCGCCGACTTTCTGCAATACAATCCTCCATACCAATTTAAACTGTTTGGGGAATTTTATTCTGTCACTCAATCACCAATTAAAAGATTAAATAGTGACTGTTCCCCTTTTAAAGACCCTTGAATGACCTCATATTGGAGGCATTCAGAAATATTTATTGCCTTTTCAGTTCTGAGGTCTGCTAATATGCTGCGTGCAGTATGAACCAGATAAACTCCAAAGCTAGGGATCAATTTAATAAGATACTGTAATTATATTATGTGAAGAAAGATGAGTTCAGTGAGCCTAAATGAAGCCTGAATAAATGGTTTTCATTCCTCCTTCTGCTTGTTTCTAAGAAACATGCAGCAGTGTGGACAAAGGGGCTATTATCATTAGTTAATCTTTGCTCAAAGCTATTTAATAAAGCATCTGGGTATGCATGCAAGTATGTCTGTCTGTTTGGGTGTATATGTGTGCACACAGGCTTTTTAGCTGTGTGAGTATTATATCAGCTGTACAGCATGATTGTCAGGCTGTCTTTATATTTTAAGATGAATATTTTTTGCTATTATCGTCATTACTACAAGTAGTAGCAGCAGCAGCAGCGGTTTAATGCTTCTGCGCACGAATGCAACAGTGTGCACATGTCCACGGTTCTCTGCATTCACATTCCAGCTTTGTTTTGGCAGGGGAAAGGTTAATGTTTAACAGCATGAATGGTTCACCCACTAACGTGTGAACAAAGCACAATGGCTGCACTGTATAGGCTCCTATTTATTCAGAGTCACTTCCTCCCTTAATAGTCGGCTCTACTTTCCTCACAGAGGAAAAAAGTGGGTCAAGGAAAAGTCATGTTTGAGGTAATTCACTCTAGGGGACCGCGTTTCTGATCATTAGATGACATTGGTTAACCCTGAGAGTGAGGTCATTTTCGAGTCAACGTTACACCCAGAACCCGGCCCGACTGGTAGCGTGTCTGTGCGTTTTACAGTACACCGAGGATAAATCAGAGAGGGAGGGTATCAATGGGAAGGTTGAAAGGAAAGAAGCATGAAAAGACAGTATTGTTTACATAAAAAAAAGAAAGAGGCTTTTTTTTTTTTGGTGACCTTGTGGATTCTACTTTCATCAGATGTTGGTTTCAGCTGATGCACTCTGAAGGAGCTCACTCTTACGGACTTTCTGCTTTGATGCAAGCGAACAAAAGATCCGCAACGAAGACACTCGGATAGTTCATTCTTGAGCTTCATGCACAAAGAACTGAACCAGAGAGGAATGCAAACACATTGTTCCCCCCACCTACTGCAATTACTTGTGATGAGTGTGTAAGGATTAAGCAGGATATTAGCAGACTTTTGGGATTAAGTATGATTTCATCCATGAAGATCTCTGGAATATCTTTTCATCAGGACCTAATGCTTTCATGACAAGGCCTTTTTTTTTCTTTTCTTCTTTTTTCGCTTTTCTCTTCAGCAACTGATTTTTATTTCCCTTTGCCCCTTAATTACGGTCTTAATAAAGAGACATTCCAGTCAACATTTAATAGATTTTCCCAAGTAATTATCTTATTATAGCTGTATTTGTAATGATACAAGCACATATTTGATCACTTCTAGTGATGCTGTGTGTGCTATAACACATGCACCTGGAATCATATATTAAAGAATCACATTTTTTTTCCCACATTATTCATGGTGTACTTTATGAGCCTGTATGTTAGAGCCCACAGTAATGGGGATGTAATTAAAAACATGTCATTGTGATGGAGGGGCAAGCTTTAATAGGAGAAAAGCTATCAGCTTGTTTCCTCCTGAGCCAGCAAATGGATATAAAAACAGTCAATCAAGCCTAGTGTGTTGCCACTACCACAGCTTAAAAGAGCAATAAGCCGGTTTTTTTTTTTTTTTTTTCAATAAAGACGTCAAAGATACACTGACTGCAGAACAAAAAAAAATTTATTTAGATTTATCTGAATAGTATAATGCTATTATTAACCTCGCGAAAATGTTCCAAAGCACCAAATGCAGCTTCGTCTTAATCCAGCGCTTCATAAAATATCTATTTCTGCCTTTAAGGAATGCATGCATGATTTTGCAAAGAATTTGATTTGCCCAAAGAACGTGGCCCTCATTTGGTGAGACAGTTTGTACTTGAGGCCAAACTCTTCGCACGGTTATGAAAGAGCCTGTTCATTGAAGAAGTCATGCCTGGGCTTTGTTTTTCTTTGGTATCTGGCACATCGTCATTCAGTCTGTTCCCACCTGGCTCACCACCAAGCCCAAATGAAAACATCAAAGCAATATCTGCAATGTGAAGATGTGAAGTAATCGGGTTTTTTTTGTTTGCTTGTTTTTTGTGTGTGTGCATTTTTGGGGTTTTTTTTGTCCTACGTGTCATTGTTTTTAAGATGTATTTATTTTTCTCCTCACTGTAATTTGATAGACAGCATCAGCGGGATTGCCAGGGTACAAATTCTGAATGACATCAAGTTTTGGATTGGACAGCTTGGATAATTAACTAGCAAAAACAAAAAACCACAAAATGTAAAAGAAAATCTAAAAAGAGGTCCCACTCATGTCATAGCAAGGTTTAGTGTTGATAGATGATCTGTTATAAAAATGATGAATGAATTCTGAAAAGTATAAAATTGATAACATTTGACTTATTTGAAAAATGATGTGCATTTGTGTAACAGATGACCTTTTGTTAAACCTTTGAGCTGAGCAGTGATTATCCAGTCATGTAACGAGGTGCAGCAGGCCTGTTGGGCTTTGGATTTCTCCATGTGTTGTAGTTGTGGGCATAACTCTGTAGAGTGAACTATATTCTGCATGCGTCATGACTTTGTTTGCCAAACACAAAAGCTAGTTCTCTTGCCAGAAGCCTTTTCCCCTGTATTTATCTGTATTGCTTGTCAAAAAGCTCGGCCGCCAAACAAGGTTATGTTGGAATGAGACAGAAATCAGGACTTGCAACACAAGAACAATGCGGTTACCTTATTTCCATATCTTCTACGTGGATTATCAACAAATGACACTGATGCCCTGTGACGTGCAGCTTCGGCCTCAGTTTTACGGCACAACATTGCAATTTTTAGCTAAATTAGCTTGCAAATGAGCTGATGGAGTCTGCCAGCAACAGTTGACATTTCAGCCCACTTTTGACCTCTGAAAGCAAGGACATGTTGTTTCAGCAGAACTTTGAGTGGAAATTTGCGAATGTTATCGTTATAAATCACGTATGTGTCATGCGGAAAGCTCGACAAGAAAAGCAAAAGGGGTGTAAACTGTCAGTTCTCTTCAGATTGTTTCTGACTTCAAATCATCACAAGTGGAACTGCCAGTTAAAAAGAAACCCAGCTGAAGTTGCTTTCCCCCACTTATTTTCAGCGACCACTCCTTCAGACAGATTTGTTGTGCTTGGAACCATCCTGAGAAAACTCCAAGTTGCTGTGGAGCTGTTATTTGACATTACACAGGGTGAGCACATGGTACAAAATTAACCTGCCTGTGTTTTTGTTTCTATTGCGAGCAATAACCTCAGAATGAATCAGGCCACTGGGTATGAATCACATCCTTAAATCAAATTTATGGCAAAATAAAGAGTAATCAAGCTCAAAATGTGTTTCTAGCATAAATTTGCCCATACTGCACCGGGGAAATGTTTACTCATCCGTTTAATGCACTAACAAACCTCCAGCCGCACGCTCCTTCTCCTGAGCACATTAAACCCCTGCTGGGTCGTCTGACGGCGAGATGTATTGGATTGCTTTATGAATACTGAATGTTCATCAGTGGCGCAAAAAATAAATACTACTTAAACAAATTGAGGACAGACTGAGGATCTAATGAATGTATCAAAATAGTCTCTGACAAAGAAACCCATCAAAAAATTCAACACAGCATGTTGATACTAATATTGTGCCAGTGTGGAAATTAGTATATTGTTCTGCCGGCGTTTTGTGTTATGTGAGACAAGCTCTACTTTAGTGTTGATGAGTGCTGATGTAGAATTTTAAAGAGTAATCATATAAAAAAATCTGTGCAGGGTTTTCTCGGCCTCTGTATTGCATTTCAACTCATTTCACTTTCCACCGCTCCGGAGCACAGCTTTATTTTTTTATGTGACAACCTGGAAGATAAGCTGCAGCCGCAATTACAGCCGCAAGATTTTGACATTTTGTGAAATGTCCTTATTTGCCGTCATACCGAGAGTCATGCGAGAAGAACCGTATCGATTTCAGCTCTACATTCAATGCATAGCTTCGTGGCAGGTTAAGCCAAGCTTAGCTCAAAGACTGGAGGTCAGGGGGAAAACAGCTAATAGAGCTTCACCAAAAGTGCATTCCGCCCGCTCGAAAGCTGCTTCAAACACTCGCTTCGCATGCAAACATGCTGCAACAGAATGATCACAAATTGGCACAGTTTCATCATAAGTAGAAGCCTTTGATAATTTGACTTTTATATCTACCTGACACTTGATGAATAGCCATAACCATACCTCGAAATAAGTTGCTTTAAGGCATACTTTGTCCACTTTAAATCAAGACTAGCTGTTTGTTCCTGCTTGTCTTATGCTGTAATTATCTAATATTTTAGGCTGTGTCCCAACGATGATGAACAAGACAAATGTTCATGATAATTATACTAAGGCATTTCAAGTTATTCTGAAATGTATTAATTGATTCTACAAGTGTCCTCAGTCGGCTGCAAATGATTTTGCTGGTTAAAGCTGAAAAATTGTTTAAATTCTCCATCCTTGTGTACTTACCTTGATCTGTTACTCTGACCCTATGATTTAAAAATGGGACTTACAATCAGCGTGGCTTCAGGGTGTTGTCATTGCAACGATTGTGAGGCTCAGGTGGAGGCATCCTGGCACTTTTTCATCTGAAGGTGACGGGGGTCTGATGGAGCCCTGGGGGACTCGGTGACAAGCTTTGTCAATGTGATTAAAACCCTGCAGCCTCTGCTCCCAGTGGGCATTAATGGGTTTATGAGAGGAGCTTGGTGAAAACCACCAGACCGTGCTCCCTTTAAAGTACTCTGCACTCAGCTACTGTTTTTGACTCATGGAACCGGGACAACAACATGTAGTTAAACACAAAACCAAGTGCAAATACAAACAATATCACCATAATCAGGCTCATGGTTGCAGATCACAAACTTTGGTCTTGTTAAGTTTCTTCTGGGAGGCTCATTTTAATGTGCATCTACTTATTTTTAACCTGTTTGAATTGTTGCTGACAGACTGTCCCATTCCAGCCTTTTACATTCTGTCATTTCAGTTCAGCTGCAGGTTCAGGTTTCCTTTCATGCGACTGTGTTTGTCTATTACCTGTGATTTCTATGATGCAATCGGTGAACAAGGTAATATGTTTGAGTCGGAGCCAGGGTTTGCGGTTTCATCTAACAAAGCTGTCTGGTGAATAAAGAGTAAATAATATAATAAGGGAGTGTCAATCTAAGTTTTTTTTTTTTTTTTTTGTAAGTCTCACCTTTCATATTAGACACCTGGTCAATATTTCATTCTGTTAATTCCCCTTTTCAAAATGCTAGACATGTTTATGTTTCAAACCATATCCTGAATGTCTTGTCCAAACCAAGCCCTTGCCAGTTTAATGATACATGTGTGTTTATCTGTGTTATGGAACTGATTTGGTTGCAATCTATACATAACAGGCGACACTAAACATTCTGTTTTCTGTTTTAGGAGTGCAAGATTCCCATCAGGAGAAAGTCATATCAGTGTCTGGAGAAGGAATGGTCCACAGTCCAGACTTCCCACACACTTATCCCAGGAATACCATGTTAGTCTGGAGACTAGTGGCAACCAGCAACATGAGGATCCAGCTCACCTTTGATGAGAGATTTGGTTTGGAGGACCCAGAAGATGGGATATGCAAGTAAGACTGTGCTCATGGAATATATACATATTTTCCATTGTAAAGGATCAGTGCTTTGTGGTGGTTTTTGCAAGAGAAGTGTGCAAATGTGACGTAGATCTGTCAGTATAGTTTTATTTGTCTGTGAATTGGGCAAAATTAACGCTGATTTGACAAACATGCCAACCTCCTAAAACATCCTTAGTGCTACTGTTTATGAATTTGACCTCTGAACATGAGGAAAAGTTGTTTTACATCGTCTATTAACACTTCATGAAAAGGATAACCTTCTGCAGCAGTTAGAGGCAGCAGCGTGGACAGTCTTTCATAAGGATCTTCCTCTGCTTGCTTGACCAGCTCGCATCAGATGAGGGGTTCCCCAGTTGGCATGCCAGAAACATGTTGGTCTGAGGTGAAGACGTGTCCTGTCTGCTTTGTCGTCCATCTTTAAAGATTTAAAGTCAGAGTGTGGCCATTTGTGAAATTGCCTTTGGTCTGCTGTGGCAGCTCGTGAATATTGAAAACCTCGCAGCAGAGTGATTTGTTTCACCCAAGACACCATGATGACGTGATCCAGGCCAACATATTTTACTAGACTTGGTCGATATTTTTAGCTGCTTATGGAACAGTTCGAAAGACACGCTCCGCACCCTCCGAATGGCAACACATAAACACAAACACACACATCTGCATACAGTACATCCTCTCTTTTATAGAGGAGCCCACTTTCAATTAGTGCCAGAGTTTGCCATTCAATTTAAACGGGAATCTCGAACCTCAACAATCGATTTATCCTCCATGCATTATGCTCAGTACCTAGCTGTCAATATATCACAGCTGAGTGGTTAACATATTGGAGCCCAATCAGGGAAAGGTGGAGGAAAGCTGGGGGAGGGTAACCTCACAAGTCATTCCTGGAGAGCCCCCTAATGGATGACAGGGTGAATGACAACTGCACTTTTCTACAGAGTTGTGTAGACGTTTGATATGATGTCACCCGATTACCTTTCATCTTATGAGATTGTAACAGAACATGTTGGGAAATGAAACTAATATGCGGCTATAAATGAATGTTTCTCTGCACCAGTGACAGTTCCTGGAAATCCCATTTCATTGATCAACGAGGTGTTTGTGATCCTGGCTCTGATTTTGGCCCAGCGTCTTGATAAAGATAGATTGGAGCTAATTCAGTTGCCTAAAGTGTTGTAATGTGCCATCCTGGATTCATTCACTGTCGACTGAAAAACTGGAAGAAGAAAAAAAAGCGAGCAGAGGTAATTTAAGCCCCCCAGCACACCTGTGGTGGGCCGGGAGCATGTTGACGAATGAGGTTAGCGTTTGCTGTCAAAACCCTGCGAGGGAAAGTTGCACAGTGGGGCAGGGTGCAGATTGACAACTTTTGTGCCGTCCTGCCTTCACAAGACTGCACTCGTCAGCGACCTCAAAGAAAGGGGCAAAAGACAATAACAACATCCTTTTCCAGGGTCATACGAGTCATCACCACATCTATTGCTTCAGCTAGAGCATTTTTTTTTCTTCACCCGCCCCCCTCCCAATCCTTCCCAAACCCCTGACCAAAGCCCAACAGGTTTTGATCAGATCCCAAGATACACACTCTTGGCAGGGTTGGCAGACAGATGAATGCAGCACGCAATCGCAAGCAGAGACATATATTCACAAGCCTATCTACTTGTCTTTTCTCTTACCCTCTCTGCTTTTTTCTCCCTCTCTAACACGTACCCTCTCTTTCTGTCCCACACACACACACACACTCACTCGCATGCATAAGCCTCTGGCCTAGTCTGCCACTTTATCTTTCATGTGTGTTTAAAAATTTATTCACAAAATTTCCCCTTAGACCTTTATTCTGCTGGTGTTACAGCAAAAAAAACTGTTCATACACAATGCTATTGATACATCGCTCTTATCCTTGTGTCACTGCACAATGTGATGCAAATAAACCCGACTGTAATGTCCTGTCCGGCGATTCGCGGCAACGGCTGGGGATGCAACAACGGTGGAGAGAGACGTGTTCAGCTCTGGTAGTAAGCCCGAAGCGAGAAGTCTTTGCTGAGATGAGAAGGAGGCTGTATAGTTGAGATGCTCATCTGCTATTCTGTTTGTCTGTGGCACGATGAAAAGCATTCTTACCAAATCCACTAGAGGAGAGGCATATTGGAGAGGGATTGGTCTTGCTGCTGGTTGGCATGGCAGCAGAGTCGTGCTTGACGGCTCCCAGACAGGACTGTTCTCAGAAAGGCATTTATGCTCTCTGTCTTCAGTCTGAAAGGAGAGGACTGGAGAAAAAAAAAAACAGTGTTTGTGTTGCTAATCTGCATCAGCTCCGTGGCAGATATTGTATCTATTAATAATGTACAAGGAGAAAACTATGTAGGAGAAAGCTTTGTGAATATTAAAACACAATTTCCTCGCAGTGTGCTGAAAGGTGCCCCTCTCTGGTAGTGTTGTAACGTACACAGGATTCCTTTGTTGTTCTCGTCCTGTTCACTGTGCCTGTTCATACAGTTTGGTATGTATGTCAGTGCATTTGTAAATCTGAGAAACCGCTGTTCAACATGGTGATTCTGAACACATGGCGATGTGTAATGATCAGGGCATCCTGCATTATTGATGAGCCATCTGTCAAAGCTGTGGAACTGTCTGAGGGATGACTTTTAGAGACTAGAGCTCCTCTCTTCACTGACCTCCATCGAGATCAGGCAGAAAGAAGCCAAACTGATAATTTATCCTTTTCCAAAACCATTTCAAGGTTCCAGTTTAAATAAATGCTTTACAGTTCACGCAGCTGACAAACATTTGCATATTTAAGCTGTGACTATATGGTTTTCCAAAAGGACAGTTTCGGTTTTACCTTTCCCAATAAGTTTATTTGTGCAGATAACAAGCTTCCTGTATGCATTTCCGAATCAAAAGTAACAGAGTCAATAAATTTATTGACACCCCCCCACCCCTTCAGTTTATTTAACATCACAGAAAATCCATTTTTAGCGTCGCTCATGTCCCTCCATGTTGTTTTATTGAAACCAGCTTGAACTGAATCTGTCAAGCCTGTGCAAAATGTAAACAATGTCCTTGAAATCCAAATATCCGAATTGGCAGCACTGAATGAGAGGTTAGCATGCCTGTTGACGCAAATGGCAAAGTGATTAATCCCAGACTGCGAAGAGTCGGTGAAACAAGGCTTTATTGAATGCACTGCAGCCACTGGTTGCACACAGGTATAAATAATAAAGGCTGAACTCCTGAACTGCATGTCTTAAGTGCTGAGGTTGGTCAATGTTAGCATTGGCACACCAAAGGAGCCTGGAACACAGCCATATGCTTCTGCACTTCATAGTGTTTACTGGTATTTTGGATTGGCAGGATAGCCAGTTGAGAGGCTTCTGGTCTTTTTTTTTTTTAGTTATATTTTTTAACTAAACTGAAACTGAAATTTACACGATAATTTGTGTTGAGTTTGTTTACTGCTCTTAATACGTTGTATATTATATTATAATTTTCATAGTATTATTTTTAAAATGTGTAACATTTTTGAAACCATCAGTTGCTCCTGCAGTTTCAATTAGTTTTTATGTTTACAGCCAAAATATGAAACACTTTATGGTGTAAACTGTTAAAATCCCATCACATGGATAATTTCTTTGCTCAATGAAAGAAAAAATTGAAATTGAATTCTCTTTACTCATAAAGGGCTAAACAAATAACACAATGTATATAATTGCATAACTACTTTGCAAAATATTGCTATAAATATATTCATATGGGATCTTTTTGCGTGGAGTTTGCATGTTCTCCCTGTTTCTCTCCGGGTTCTCCAGCTTCCTCCCCCACAGTTCAAAAACATGTTGAAGTTAATTGATCATTTTTAATTATAATAGGTGTGAATGTGAGTGTGCTTGGTTGTCTGTCTCTAAGTGTAGCCCTGTGATAGACTGGTGACCTGTCCCCTGCCTTCACCCGAAGTCAGCTGGGATAGACTCCAGCCCCCCTTGACCCCAGTGAGGATTAACCGGTGCATAGATAACGGATGGATGAATATTCATACTTACATTCATACGGTGGAGTGGTGGTTAGCACTGTCACCTCATAGCTAGAAGGTCCTAAGTTCAAATCTTGTGCTGAGATCTTTCTGTGTGGAGTTTGCATGTTCTCCCTGTGCAGTGTGGGTTTTCACCAGGTGCTCCGGCTTCATGCTGAGGTTAATTGGAGATTCTAAGTTGTCTGTAGGTGTGAGTGTGACTGTGTTGTCTATCTCTCCATGTGGCCCTGTGACAGACTGGTGAACCCTGCCTTCGCCTTGAGTCAGATGAGATAAGCTCCAGACCCCCTGCGACCCTACAGAGGATGTATAGAAAATGGATGGATGTGTATTCATACTTTCTGTTCACATAGACCTCTATGTGGCATACAGCCATAGTGGCGTAATTATAACGATTTACAAGGAGAGTTTTCAACCTTACCTCTGCAAATATGTTTGGGAGTCTAAGTCAAGAGGTTCGGCTCTCTTGCACAGTCAACATACAATCTAATGTGCCCAAAGTTTAATTAAAAACTATATTTCAATAGCGACAAGTACCACCGGTGTAATAGTATTGCCAAAAGGCTGCATCAGTGGCCATTAATTGTTAGATGGCAAGAACAGCTCCTTATGCTGCGCTGTCAACCACTGGCAATTTCCAGTTTATTTTTATTCATTTAATACAGGCAGTAAATAACAGAGACACATCTCATCTCTCACAGCTGAGAAACTGTAACCTGCTGTTCAAGATATTTATTTATTATTTCTTTCTTTAATGAGGTCAAGGCTTTATTGCGCTCGGAGGCTTTATTGATATTAACAATCTCACCTTCAGAAGGGCATGGCTTGTGCCAATGAGAGAGCACCATGCATGGTGCAAGCGTTAATGGTGATGACAGACAGATAACAAGCAAAAATGCATTAAAATGAACCAACATCATGTTTTTAAGTTCACATTTAACATATCAGAGCTCAGACATTGCCAGTCACAGCTAAACCCTGTGGTCTGGAGTGGCCCCATTGACAAATGACTAATGGAGTCTTTTCCTGCCTTTTTTTTCTTTCTCTCTTTACCAGGTATGACTTTGTGGAAATAGAGGATCCAACTGAGAAGACTCTCCTGGGTCGCTGGTGTGGGTCACAGTCGGTACCAGCTAGTCACATTTCCAAAGGCAGCCAGATCAGCATCCGCTTCATCTCTGATGAGTATTTCCCCTCTGAGCCGGGATTCTGCATCCGCTACTCCCTTCTGCCTGTGGTACGTACATGAGTTGAAAAATGTGCATTGTGAGAAGCTGAACACTGAGCTCAAAGCGCTTCTCTGCTTCTATCTCCAACCAGGGAATTCACATGGCAGTAGGCAATGTCTCCCCATGTAAGCACAATTAGAATAATTTGCTTGTTGCATAACATGGTGCCTTAATTTGCAATCATCCATTTCTGCTTATGTGTACCCAAGGTTTTAAGCATGGTTGGGGAGAAATTATGTTTAAGCGCTTTGGAACATCTGGCACCTGTACTGTCATTTATTTTAGTTATGAAGATGCACACAAGCCGAAGCGGCACGTACGCTTCTGCACAGACAAAAACAAAATGTTCACAATATCAGCAATGACAGCAGAGAGTACAATTAAGTTGCCAAACTAAAGTATAGTTACACAACCTGAGTTTGTTCTGCAAGAGATAACATGAGAATTGTCTGCAATGGACCCCGATATAGTTCCAATATGTGAAACAGTACGCAACCAATTGTGTTGTTGCAATGCTTCAATTTTAAATAATCAAACTTATATGTTCTATATTACTGTTCTATATAAAAGTATATGGCCTCTGAACCTTTACTGTATCTATAGATCCAGCCAGATGAGTCTGACAGATGAGGTGTTGCAATGTCACTGATGGTGTTGCATGAGACTGAAATGGACAAAATAAGTGGCTTCACATTCACAAAGTGGTCCTCTGACCCGTGGGGAGATTCACTCAAGCCCCCCGAAATGAAAGTAGGGATGAAGTGCTTTCTGCGCTGCCTCGTCTGCTTCTCTGTTCTCATTATTACATCATACACACATCAAAAGTGGTATCTTTTTTATGTGTTTTAACAATATCCCACTTCACAAAAGTACACGTTCTTTTACTCTGTACTTACTCCTGAAATATACTTCTGGCAAAAACACAGTCACTCTTTGTTTCTGTTCTTCCTTGTTTCGCTCGTCTTTGTTTGCAACAGAGACTATAATCACTAGTTCCGTCATTACCTAATCTTTGTTTCCATTCACTTTTTAAACTTTTGGCAGACATTTATCCAGTATAATTTAGGGTGGATGCATAAGCTGAAACTCCAGATCTAGGAGTCAGTCAACAGCTGTAGCCAGGTTTATGTCTTGACTGATCACGTGTGACAGCATACTGTGAAAAAGGTACCAGTGGTTAGAGTTAAAAGTTTAGCCCGGTTCATTCTGACCTGATGTATTTCCCTTTAATGTGGCCGTTGTGACTCAGCGGGTCAGGCTAACATTGCACTCTCCGGTAATGTGGTAGAGATTTAAGAAAACGAGGAGTCACTGAAAACAATAAAGTCAGAGATACCGATGGTTAAACGTCATCTAACTGACTGGCCAAAAATAAGTGAGAGGGGGGGAAAGAGGTATAAAGAGGAACCAATAGAGAAAGAATGAAGCAAGCAAACACATGTGAGCAATCGAAAGTCAGCGAGTTAAAAAATAACTTGGGTTGATTTAGGGGAAACAGCAGGAAAGAAGAACTTTAATGTCAAACTTACAATAAACATTTGGTTTAGGTTACGGGGCCATCAAGGGTAAAATAAATAGTTACAACTGGTTTGAAATGGGAAACAACCATTTGGCATGTGTGTTAAAATCCAGTGTTTTATCAACCTATCCATCCAGCCCGAGCTCCTCTCTGTAGCTCTGTAGTTTGACTCACTGAGTGTAGATTGCAGGTGGAAGCTTGATGTTGCCTGTACATTTCACACCACTTTCTCCTCCCTTTCCAATCCCCACCACATTCACAAGTGTTGCCTTTTTAATAATCTTCTTCACTACGAGAACAACAGCTCACAAGCAGCTAAAAGGTTTGAATCAACAAAGCAGCCCTGCTAGTTTTATTTTTGGTTGTTGTTTTGTTGTTTTTTAGATGAATTATTCATTTTAGTGCTTTCCTACGGTGGCCCAGAAGTGTCACAACAAAACAAAAGCCACAACACAATAAGCCACAACACAACCAAATTAACCACAACACTACAAAATTAGCCACAACACAACATAATAAGCCGCAACACAACACAACGGCTGCAACGGAAGTTGTTTTTTTTTAACCTGGAAGTTATACTGTGACGTGCGCAACCACACGAAGTGGGCAGAAGCCGGAGATCGTTGGAAACAACTCGAAAGTAAGTAAAATACTGATGGCAAATAGTGTCCATTAATCTCGGTATGCGCTATTCAAGCGGTTCTGAACTTTGATTTACAAATATAGAGTCATTGCTTGTTTGACTTGTTAATGCGGACACTTCTGTTGCAAACAACTTCCGTTGCAGCCGTTGTGTTGTGTTGCAGCTTATTTTGTAGTGTTGCGGCTAACTGTGTTGTGTTGCGGCTAATTTTGTAGTGTTGTGGTTAATTTGGTTGTGTTGTGGCTTATTTTGTAGTGTTGTGGTTAATTTGGTTGTGTTGTGGCTTATTGTGTTGTGTTGTGGCTTTTGTTTTGTTGTCACACTTCTGGGCCACCGTACTTTCCCGTCAACCCGTCACTGTTCAAAGTAAACACTGCCGGTGCATTATGTTGCTATCCTCATCAAAGACAACTGTGTCATGGAAATACAAACATGGCAGCACGTTTTTCCTCCAACAGCAGGATGACGATGAGGTGCAGGCAGACCATTCTACACTGTTTCAGCACAAGACAATGGTCTGGCTATGCAACACCTCTCAGCTGCTACATCCACTGGAGGCTGCTGTCACAAAGATATGAAACCACGGAAAATATTTCCAAACTTGCCAATTGCATACACTCATGTTCTATGCATCTCTTCTGTCTGGAAATACTTTGAGTAAATTTACAATAACTTGTCATTCCAATCAATGCTTGTTGCCATTTTTGTGACCAATTTCCTGTCATGATTTTTCAGTAGTGGCTTGTTAGTAATGCGTAACGTTGACTGCGACCAGCGAGCTGGACATCCCCCTACCAGAAAAAGTACAGCTTTTCTAAAGACTTTTGACTGAACCAGTGAAATTATATTGTGCTTCCAGAGCAGCTCTGCTTCAAAAACATGCTTGCATACTGTAACTCCTGTGAAATTCAAATATGTGAGAAAAAAATATGTTTGAACAGACTTCTGTGCCTCTGTACATCCAGCCATCTTTGTCTTTATTCATCCGCCTCCCATTCCTCATTCTCTTTCGCTTTCTCGCCTTTTTTCTTTGCCGATCTCCAGCCCACACACATGCACACAGAATCCCTCCGTCCCCGCTTCATCCCTGACAAAAGCCCAGAGATAAACTAAAGAGACAACTGCCATGTTTTAACCTGTCGTGTTTCAGCTCTGTTCACTTGCTTTAAGTAAACAGCTCTCCTTCTTATTAATCCCTGATGGCCTGCAGCCCAAATAAGAAACTGAGGTTACTGATGGTGCTTTGTATTCACTCTGTAACTTTTCTTTTTGTGCTTCAAAAGCTTTTTCATTCTTTTATTCTTCATCACGTTATTATTGCAATCTTTCATCATCTTTAAAACCCGAAACAACGTCGCTGATAGGTGCACGAACTCACAAAGAATTCACTGACACTCTGAAAACTTACTGAGTGTCATGCTGAGAATCAAAGCCGTGTCTCTTAAAACACAGATAAGCTGAAGTGTAAAGTCACTCGTTACATGTACTTCCTATGATAGCGCCTGCAAATGTTGTAACTACTGAAATTTTCATCAATACACTACATCAGGTTGTGATGTTTGGGCCTTCGGGGAGGTCATCGCTTATCTAACACAGATGAAATAATTGAAAAGACACTATTGCAGAGAATTAATTAATTCCAAAATCCTCATAGTGGTAGGAGCTGTCGTCTAATACCTGATTTTACTCTTTTTTTTTTGAGCAGGAGAGCCAGAAGGGTTGGGTCTTGTTTCATTATTTTTTATAGCCAAGTTCAGCCCATAATCACAAATGTGCCCAAAGGGCTGTATAAGTTGTATAATATACAACACCCTCTATCCTTAGCTGAAATGAGCATTAAAAAACACTCTAATAGCATGTTGAACCTGAAAAATGAAGGCAGAAGTGTCGAGAAAAGCAACAGAGGAGGATTTTGCCTTGATTTTATAATGACAGTGATAAAGGTAGACTAGAAACAAAATGACAATATGAAATATATAAACGACTAACATTTATGAAGACTAGCTTCAGCAAAAGAAGGCAGAGTTCAATGTTGTCTTTAACTATTACTTTCTTAATTCAATTTTTCTGAAATGTGCATGTTTGTTGATCTAATTCTGAAAATAATGTGATCAAAGAATACGTAAAGAAGCCACAACTATGTCTAACAGTCAGTGTCAGCTTTCGGTATTTGACAGTTGTCTCAGTTATCACTGAAAAAATCCTGAGGTTTGACGCCCGGCCTTGTTGAACATTTATGTATATCTGAAATTTGATGAGGGGGTTAAGGTTAGAATTGACCAGATGAAAAACATCACCGGGGGATTTGGAAAAACTGAAGGATTAAATGTTCCCTCTGCGGTCGAGAGAAACGTGCCTTCTTCTTAAATAAACCATTAAAAAGCCCAATTCGCTGCTAAAATGCATTCTCACCGAGCTGAGAACAAAGCTGTCTTTCTTACCTCATGAAAAATTGAAGCTTCGGAGATACACGATCTTGACAGGGCCACCGCATTATAGAACTTTATGCCGCATGCTATAACTTTATAAGATGTGACATTTTGTAGAATGGTTTAGTTTCAAGTGCGAACGCCACATGAAAACGGTGGATATTTGGGAATTACAAGCTTAAATTTCATCCATCCCTCAATAGCAGAATGAAGCTATTCTTCTGTGGTGTTCGAATGCCTCGCCACAAACT
This sequence comes from Stegastes partitus, assembly GCF_000690725.1. Taxonomy (NCBI): domain Eukaryota; kingdom Metazoa; phylum Chordata; class Actinopteri; family Pomacentridae; genus Stegastes; species Stegastes partitus. The sequence continues at coordinate 389,336 of NW_007578254.1, forward strand.
GTTTGATGAAACAAGAGACCGAGTTTTTCTTTCATATTCCAACTCTAGAAGGTGCGGAAACCATGAGGGGGGGGAAAAAGGAAGCTTTGGCCTCTGCATGTTCAGGCTGTCTTCCCTTTGAACCTTCCTCTGACAGAGGAGGAGCATGCTAGAACAGCAGCACTCTGTTTCCTCTGTGGTCAACCAGCAGCTACTGGAACCTCATGCCATGCAGGGGCCAGCACTTTAGTTTATATTTAAACAAGCAATAATTCCTCCCCACCACTTCCATGGAAAGGAAGGGGGAAGAAAAAAAAAAAATAAGACCCAGTCTGTAATTCACAGGAAGAGATTTTAGAAAAAAGCGAAAGGGCTGAGGCAACTGAGCTGTTAAAACACAGAAGAGAAGGAGCCTGTTGAATGGAGCACGAGGGGTGTTGAGTGGTGGCCGTTGTGGGTTTAAGGAGCAAACAAAACATACATCATTGACTCAGTGACGTCTCACTCCAGAATTAAACTGCGCTGCCACCTTGGCGTGATAGATCATTCTTTCATTTTAATGGATTGAAGAGAGTTTCACACACTCGGGATGTAACTCACTCCATGTTTGTCTGGATTGAAACTGCACTAAACGCATAGAAACTACAATTTGACTGTGGATAGAAAGACTTGAATAGACGCTGATGTGACAGCTAAAGTAATGAAAATCCTAGTTAAGTAGATGGTAATGACCGGCAAAGCCACGCAGGAGTCTTACCGTTGCCATGATGAAACTGGGGTCTGTTTTTACACCGACCTCAATTGCAGTGTGTGGCGCACAGCGAAAGAAAAAAACACTTTATTCACGCACAGAAAACCTTGTTGCTTACTCAAAGTCCTCTTGTGCAAGGAAGTGGTTTTGCAGTTCTATGTGAAAGAGAAGATATTGTTTTCCAGAGCTCTCCCAAGATGCTATTTCAGAATTGTCATCTCAACATAGTTAGCTGAACCTGTCATTTCAGTTACCAGAAATAAGATCATGTGGTCGGGCTTTATAAGAACAAAGAGAGTTGGAAACGAGAAAATCACAGCTTGAAAACAAGCTCTTACTCTTGAGGGGCAGGGGGTTCAGAGAGTTTGGTGGTGATAAGAGGCACATTACGAGCGTTTGCACTTTAAATTTTGTCGGAATAAAAACACATTAGACCTTTTAAAAAAAAAGCAAGTGCACTTTTCAAAACATACATTCATTTTACCACAGCAATGCGCTGCTACCCTGTCATTCTACAATGCTCTCTGCACACTATCAGCTTCTATGATAATATTTAGAATTGCACATATTTGAGATGATTGGTTTGAGGACAGAAGACTCTACAATGACTGTACTTGCCTTAGGATGCAGCTCAGCTATTTTCTTTTTTTTTTTTTTTTTCCACAACAAACATTTTCGTAAATAGCAAAATAACAAGAGACTCCTTTTACCAAGAGCATAATAGGTTCAAAATGCATACAGGGTCATTTTTTTCACTGCCCTTACTTACATTACTGCCCCCTACATTCCCACTTAAGTCAGGTAGTGTTGCATTTTGTTGCTCTGGAGTGGAAGAGAATTGCACACTCTGCAATTTTTAACCTATATCCACTCTGCCGTCTAAGCTTTGGTCCCCCCATACAGACATACATCAGAGTCTTGTACTATGCTGACCATGTAAAAATAACCCCATAGAAGGAGATCACAGTCAGACATAAAAATACATTTTAAATTTCATGTGGTGCTGTTGCGCACTTACGGACAAAAAGCCACATTTGGAACGGCACAAAGATACCCTCCATCCCTCGTTTACAGCACTGCAATTCCATTGTGGTTTTTATTTATGCAGGGGGGCAATTTGATCCAAGACATATTTTTAAAAGTCATGTTGTCTTGTCAGGATCAGCTTTTAGCACAAGTAAACAAGCAGTTTCACCCGTGCTTGTTGCCTTTTGTGTTTCTGTACTGTCTGAAACAAAGAGCGTAAAATGTTCCCGTACATGAACTGACCCGGTGGCTCGGCGAGTCTCCGTACATCTGCTGTCCCAACATGTTAAGTCAAAGCAGCATCGTGCGTCTGAATCTGCTCCAAGCCCTTTCACTCACTCTGCTGATGTGCTTTTTAAACTGTCTTATTAACGCAAAAAACGGCAACCGATAAAGACCATGTGAGTAACTTGTGGCTACTTTTTCAGACACGCTGTTTGAAACTGTTGCACCATCAATAAATCACAACCAATCATACATAATCTACTGCTACAACCAGTCATTTTCGGGGATTTACTTTTTTTTGGAGCTCTTTTGTCGTTAATGTTTCGTTGACCTTGGTCCATTTTGTTTGTTCGTGCGTCAAATCTTTATGTGTCACACTTGACACGCAGACACTGCTCTGAATTCATGCCCGGTGGTCCATTTAAGTACTTTGTTCCTGAATTTCTTAAATGGAAGCTCTCATCTGCTACTTATAGCTTTATTCACACCATCCTGATGTGTCTCTGAAGAATTGCTTGGCTTCTCTATCTGAAGCTGAGCTTGCAGAGCGCTGCTAATTGGGGGAGTGTTGCACCATCGACATTCACAAGCTGTTAATGGCTTCCAGTCCACGCTGCTAGCCACTGCCAAGGCTCAACTAATAAGAATCACAGCGTTCCTCTGTTGTCTGGAAGTACAGCTCTGTTCAGCGAAGCGGCTGTTTCACTCTTACTTACGCGGCTATATGTCCAGTCCTTTTTCCCATAAATATTCCTCTCACATTTGTGTCTGTTTATCTCAGTCGGTGTCTAATAGACCGAAGATATGCTCAGCGGTTATAAATGCAACCTCGTTAGTGTGACTCAGATCTGTGGCATGAACACAGCTGTGCATCAGCTGCATTTTTGCAGCCTGTGGTGCAGCCATGTCAAACCACTGGCATCTTATTTTAAAGCTTGTGCCAAAGGGACTTGGATTATGACAATATTACATGCACTTTTGCAGACAGTAAATCTTCTTCATGTTTCCTGCGTTATACCTTTTCTTCAGCGTGAACATGTCAATACACTTGCGGATATGTTTTAGTGTATTTGCCTTACCTTTGTATTTAGCCCACCTGAAAGGACGAGACCCACCTTGTTGTCTAGTGCCTCTGCTGGCAGTCAGATGAAGTACACTGTAGTCACTGTGTTACTCGATATAGAGTACATCGAGTACTTTCATGGTATCTCCAGGGAAATACTCAGTGATATCTTTATTCTTGTGGAAAACACTACAGTTGCCACTTCATGAGTGTGGTGTTCCACTACTTTAAATAGATTTTAAGCATAAACAAAAGGTAATAAATATGAAACAACCCACAAATCCTTGCAGTGCTAGAGCCATGGCCTCTGACTCAAGGAAAATTTTCATTCCTCGAACCGCCACTGAATTCCTTTCTAATTCTCTCCTATAAGTCATCAAAGGAAAGATACAGATTCCCAGAATCTTTTTTTTTCTTCTTCTTTTCAAACATTTCTGCCTCTCCAAAAGCTTAAAGACTCAGCTGCCAGCAGCCGATGTTTTCAATGCTCCACAAGCTTTTTTTTCTTTTTCTTTTTTCTTTGTAAGTGTCACAATGTTGCCTTCTACCTGTCAGTCACATAAGATTAGAGAGACCAGCGAGCTGACATGTCGGACAAACGCAGCGTCACAAGACTGAAAGGTTTAACAGATTAGCCTCTTCTCTCGTGGGAAGACCAACACCCCAGGTATCAATCTTCTCTGTGACTGCTCGCTGTATAGCCCGCAGAGTCGAGAGCTTAAAACAAATAATACGATCGCCAGACAAAGCTACAGGGACGAATGTCTGGGATACAAAGTGGGCAACGGAGGTGACAGAGATGTGATCACTTTAGACAAATTACAAAATGTGTGTCGCTGATTCACATTTTCCTCTCAATTTCAGAGTGTAGAGTCATGTTGAATATATTCATTATCGTAGACATGGAGCTGGAGTTATGATGAAACCAGTTTTTGTTTTTTCTCCACCAGAGCTTGAATGTGGAGTCTGTATGTAAAAAACAAGTCTGAGGACTCATGTAGAAATTACCAATTTTTGTTAAATCTATAGAATCCCTGCTAATCAGAACACTGCAGAATTTTCAGTTATAATATATTTAGCAAATCTAAAAATAAAAAAGAAATAAAAACTGTCATGTCATGTTATCACTTGTATGATAGATATATAAAATATAAAATATGACCTATACTTTTACAGCCTGTAGAAAACGCTGCAGTGTTTTCTGTTGGCTTAGATATAATCTTCATTATTTAGTGTTGTCTGTTTTTGTTTATTTGTTTGTTTCCCCTTTTCTTCTATCCCAAATCGTTTGCAGAATTATCTCTACAACAAAATTAATTACAATCATAATTTTAATAATTACTTCTAATTCACTGACAGGAACTTTCATTGAGACAAAGACATATCCAAAATTTTTGTGTGTTGCCCACAGCGGACACAACTCTTCTGCCCATTGAAATATTCAATTAAAATATTAATGCAGCTTCCAGGGAGTAGTTTTTTTTTTCTAAATTCCTATCAGCTTTGAAATTTAAGCAAAGGCTTTGACAGTAATAGGTCCACTGTGAGACTGCCTGTATGTAAAATTGTGTCTGTGATCCTCAGAGACTCCAGTCACTGTTCAGCCACACATAATCTTAGAGACAGAACTTAAATTGGGCCCTAGCATGCCCTGGGCCGTCATGGTTTCTGTTTAACTCAAACCCAAACCACTGTTGCATTTAATGAGCCTTAACCCAATTTAAACGTAATATTTTACCGTGACATCAAATGTACCACTACAGGATAGCACCCCTCGTTTTAGACCTGAACATTGTAGAAATGATGTCGTCACTGCTGACAGAGCTGTTCCTCCTGTGTAATTCCCCTGTTTTATATAATCTAGAGTCAACTTGCGAGTCCTTAAATGTCACAGAAAGTGAGTGGGTTGTAAGTATCGTGAGCTAGTGGACACTACCTTACAGTCTCTATGGCAACCTTTATGCTGTAGAGAGATTTGTGTCTCTAACAGGAGATTTACATGGTGCATAGACACTTTATAAAGCTGGACTTTTTTTTTTTTAGTCCATCAAGAGCTGAAATCTATGAAAGCAGGACTCCTCATGTAAATGCTTTTTTTTTTTTTTTCTGCTGTAGCTTACATTCGCTGTATAAATGACCCCTCTGTTCCGTCTCATTTGTTGGTTTTCCTTGCAGAGGGAATCGGAGCCTGAAGTCCCTGCAGTTCTGCCTCCATCCCTGCAGGGTATTGAGGAGCTGTCAGAGGCCGTGGCAGGGCTGAGCACCGTGGAGGAGGTCATGAAGTACCTGGAGCCAGAACGATGGCAGCTGGACATGGAGGAGCTGTACAAGCCCACATGGCACGTGCTGGGGAAGTCCTTCATCCACAATAAGAAGGCCAAAGGTAGGACACGTTTAACTTGTACGTTACAGTTAAATGAAACGCAAAATGATGATGTACATGTAAGTCAGGTACTGCACAGTCATTTATCGTCGTAAACAAGTGACTGAATATTAACTCCAACTGCTTACGGGTGATAATTATGCTGTGAGAAATGCAAACACTGCAGCCTGAACTGACTCCAATCTTCTGTGTCATTAAGGAGGAACCGATCTCAATCTGCTGAGGGAAGAAGTTCGACTGTACAGCTGCACTCCGCGCAACTTCTCTGTATCCTTGCGTGAGGAGCTGAAAAGGACAGATGCCATTTTCTGGCCCAGTTGCCTCCTGGTGAAGCGCTGTGGTGGAAACTGCGCCTGCTGCTCTCACCGCTGCTACGACTGCCAGTGCGTTCCTGCCAGGGTCACAAAGAAATACCATGAGGTAAATATCAACCAGGGAATTCACATGCTGGATAATTTGTCATCTGAACTAAAAAATAAACATCCAAGACATTTAACTATGTGTAATCCATTAATTTTATTTTATAAGGGAATATAACAAAGTTCAAGTCTGAGATAAACTTGTGGCTTTAGCCAAAATGACTTTTACGTCCACACTGGATTCTGAAACTCTTTTGCCAGACGTCCAACCATAAAACCAACTCATACATGGCTGTAGGTACCTCTTGATTCCCATGCCTTCCTTTTAGGAACGTTTCCAATTACGCACAAGTTATAGCATGATGTGATTGGTTGGATTGCCGTGACATTTCCCCGTGCGCTGTGCTTTAGCTCAGTGATGCATGAGTCATTGTGCAGTGCCACAATCAGGTCATATATGACATTTTACCCTACATGTACTGCAGCAGGAAGGCTCTATGGAAAGCAATAGTGACATTAGATTACAGAACACAACGGTAGCCTTATTTTGTAGTCGTACTTAGTTTCTGATGTAATGTAATGCCTGTCATTCGTGTAGTTTGGAAACCGAGAGAATGAGAAACATAGGCGTCCAACGAGATCAAGTCACTGTGATTATAAAAGTGAGGCAGATAAATTATGTTTCTGTGCAATCAGTCATGAAGGCAATTTTAAAACTTGGTAAAAAACTAATTAGCGTCTTCAAAAATTAAACCATCAGATCTTTTTTTTTTTTCCTGAACGGCCCACTCACTAACCGTGCTTTCACTGAAGTTTTTGAGCTGTAAACTTGAGCACAAATCCCTTTCGACAGGTTCTACTGCTGAAACATCGGAGTGGTGGAAGAGGCCTGCAGAAGTCCATGACTGATGTGCCCTTGGAGCATCACGAAGAGTGTGCCTGTGTGTGTAAAGATGACTGGGACTGACCTCAGACATGTGTAATAGCTGCCAATGGAAGCAAACAGGACTCTAAAAATGAACCTCTACCACTGTTCTGTATCTCATCCACTTCCACTGGGAGCTAACAAGATTCTCCCTTTATCCTGTTGTCCTTTCACTAATTGGATGAAGCAGAACAGACTGGAATCTAATAAATCTTCTGAATGGATTTGACTGCTGTGGAATACCAATAGAGCGCCCTGCGTGCATTTTAGAGGGACAAAAATTCACTGGAGCAGATCTGGACTATTACCTATGTGCTCTGAAGACTATTTTCTTCAGCTCCTCGAAGATAAGAACATTGAGGCATTTTTGTCTCTTCTTCCTGGGGTCTTTTTTACAGTTCAGTCGGTGTGGGCTGATAGTGTCATGGAAAATGGGAGCTTCTTTGTTCAAATACTTTTTTATGTCTATAAGTGAGCTGGCTCCAGCTGCCTTACTCCCTCGGCTCCTCTATTATTACCATCAAGGCAGAGAAAGGTGCTTTTTAAGAGCAGTCTTCTTTTGCTCCTGTCTTGTTTTACCACAAATTTAATCTGAGGCAAAATGCAGCCACAATATAGCTGAAATGCATCACTAATGAGACTGCATTATGTGTAAATATTTCATTTATCTTTCCTTTCTGTGCTATTGTGCCTTTTCTACCAAAGATTCTCAAGGAGAAGATAAGAGTTGCACATGTAGAATCAGCGTTGTTTGCTACAAGTCTTCATCTGATCCATCTCAGCAATATCAAATTTGTTTGCTTCAGGAATGCTTAGCTACGAGCAATTTTTTATTTTTTATTTTTGCAACATTTGAGATTGTTCATATTAAATATTTATTTGTTTAATGAAAGGGAATTTAGGTCCAAGATGCCTTTTGTTTGCTACATTTGTTGCTGTACAGTAGTATTAGCCTGCATTTTCATTGTTAGTCATTTTTACATTGCAATTTTTTGTCATGGATGTTTTTCATTTTCTGTATGCCAAAGTTATTTATCTTTACTTTTGCAACAACTGTTTGTGTATTTCATAGTACTGAACATCAAAAATAAAAATTTTCCATTTCTAACTGAATGTGCTTGGCTTGCAACTGGGAAGGGAGAAGATGCCTAAAGCATTACCAACAATAGCAAATACATTCCCAAAGCAGAGTCACGAATCAAAGCAATCCCATCGTGTAACATCTGATAAACGCTGAGTAAAGTCAGGTGAGAGCTTCTATGTATAAAATGTAAAAGTATAGCATATTCAACACGCAAAATTCTGACAGGTTGAAAAGCATAGCAGGAATGATTTGATTCAAGAACCTAACTGCCCAATAAACCACATACCTCTCAGCACAACAGAATCACATAATTAGTCTTGAACTCATAAGTAGTAATTAAGTGAATAATGGGGGGAAGTCATCTGAAAGTGATATGTCGCCTTTATTTATTACGACAATTTAAGTTTAGATTTTAATTGAATGTTACTTTGCACTGTATAGAATTTCTTTGAATACAAGTTACAATCAATCTTCAGCGGATAAAGATAAACTAACGCATGTAAAACGTGAAGTTGCAAAGAAAATTTGTTACCTTGCTCTGAAAACAACAAAGACAAAAGGTAAAAACATATTATCATTGGTGTTTAGTACATCCTTTATTTTAGTTATTTATATATCTAGCTGGGATAGGCTCCAGCTTGCCTGCGACCCTAGTGAGGATTAAGCAGTGTGTAGATAATGGATGGATGGATAGTTAGTATCTACAGAGTCATGTTTTGGGACATGTGCAACGGTCATATACAACAAGGTATCATCTGCAAAGAGACTCAAATGTGTGAATATTAATTCCAGTGGTAGCAATCCACTAAAAAAACATGTTAGAGTGAAAATGAATCACCAGATGGGATTCCATACTTAGTATTCTACTCACAATCCACTAGTTTTGCCCATGTGTGCCACTGGTGGAACGCCAGGGCAAACATTTGTCCTAGCCATTATCCTAACACCTATTATCTAACCACATCTCCAAGGTTTTGTGCAATGGCATATGAACAAAGGCATTTAAACCTTGAGTTCATTAATCAGTAAGTGGAACTGGAAGCCTAAATTACAAAATCAGAAAAGCCTTAGTTTGCTGCAGGGGGTTTTCATGTTCAGTGCGATAGTGAAGAAGTTACAACTTGGCTCGTCGAAGTGTCTGCTGGCTTTGTGCATGAATGACTAAGCCAGTGAGTTTAATTACATGTGTGAGTGAGAAAGATAAAGAATGAGAGCAAATGATTTAGAGAACATCGCTCGCAATGTTAGCCGCCGTGTAATTGGGGTTGTGTATGTGGGTGCTACTTTTCAACCTAATATTACAAGCACTACCTGAAAAAACGAAGGGCTAGCACGTCTCTCTTAAACTTATCTTTCTTTTCTTTATTCCACAAGCTCCTTATCAGCCGCTGAGCAATGCTGTTCATTCTCTCCTCTTGGCCATCAGGTCACCCAGGAGGAGGTTCTCATTTGTCCATCTCACACTGCTGTCCTGGCCAATTATTCTGATCTAATGTGCACCCTGGCAGGCATCTGCGGTGACGCCAGATGCTACTGCATAAACCCGCCGGCTCCCAGAGTGGTTTTTATAATATTAAACAGACAGCCTTCCTTGGTCAGTGCAGTGTTTCTTTGCAGAGGAAAACCTCACTGCACTGGCACAAGATGTGACACAGCATGGGCAGTTGGTCTGGCTTTTAATGTGTTTGTGTATGTGCAAGCGTGTGCGAATGTGCACAGCGACAATCCAGCACTTGACGCTTTCACCCTTCACCCACAGGCCCTTCTGCTCAGTGAAACCCAAGCAGCCTGAGTCAGACTAGACCGCAGCATCATGGTGCAATTTAGGTGTCGGGACTTAATTCAAGTAACTACATTTTAATTCATTTTGTCTCTGAAGGGAACCAAAAATCTGAACCTGCATCCAATTAAGATGTTTTGAAAGTAATAAACTGTTAGAGCTTGTGTAAAAAAATAATAGCACTACTAAGTGTTGCACTGCCACTGTGCACATATAGCAGTGCAGACATTACATCAGTGGTTCATAGCACCAAATCAAATCAAATCAAATCAAATTTATTTATGCAGCGTGTTAAAAACAACCTGAGTGCTGTACAGCAACAAAGTTATGTGCAAAAATTCAAGACAGGGTTAAAATAAAAAAATTAAAAACAAAATCAGTTAGAATATTAAAACAGACAGAACAGGATAGCAACTTGTAGGATCAATGTGTAAAAAGTAAATATGAAATATTGTGCCATTGAAAACCACTACATCTTGAGATGGTTCTTGAAACTACCAATTTGAGGAGGAACGTTTTATTTAAAGAGGAAGGCTGTCCCAAAGCTTTAGAGCTGCTGCTGCTGAGGCTCAATCCCCCTTTTCCCACCAGCCTCTATTGTGGTTAACAGTAAACAGCAGCTGTTCTGAGGATGTAAGAGCCCTCGAGGTAGAATAAGGGGCAGAAAAGTTCAGAAATGTACCCATGAGCTAAACCCATGCCACAGATACCAAATAACAAAGAACTGCACAGAGGCTTTTTGGACTTTCTCTGACCGAAGGCTGAGGCACAATGACGCTCGCTTTCTACCCCTTCTGCTGATGAATGAACATTAAAACACAGCCGCACTAGCGTCATTGCCAACAAACATTTCAGATGAAATCACAGAACTAACTTTAAATGAATTGCAGGATTGAACTTTTCTCTGTGAATAGGTGAAAATATTAAGCCACCTACATCCCCGAGCAAATAATTGTAAGATGATGATGAATGTATTCCTCTGTGCCGAGCTCCACAGACGTAAGACTTATCCTTGAGATTCTTCTGTCAATGGAAAGTGCAGCAGACTCGGGGTCGTAATGAATCAAGACAGAATGGCTCAAAAAGAGTATAAATTAGTGTCGCACAAAGAGACAACTGTACCGTGTTGTTGTAAAACACATGACAGCTTCAAAAACTGATTTGGACTTCCACGGTTTCGTACATTCCAAACCCAAAGAACAAATCCTGTCAGTTAGACGGGTGGGTCTTTTTTTGGTCTTTTTAATAACTGGTTTGTGTTTCTGACATGTTTAGCTGAATTACCCAAATATTACAAGTTTCCACTGTGTAGAGTAGCTTCACACAGTTTGAACAGGGTTATAGGTGAGCTGGTGTGCTCCAGCTGCAGTGTGTTTTCATAGATGTGCACGTTCTAGAGGAATTGACAGCGTAGAGTTATTTCAAGGTCCTTTTAATACGCAGAGATCAGTTTTTAGAGGCATGATCATTGGTAGGGATTGTGGATGCATAGAACATTCTTGCACCTCATCATTATTTACAGTGTATATGCATTGGTAGTGGATTAGCTGTTCTTCAAGAGGTTTGTTAGAAGACACAGTAGTCAGAGTTTCTCCCTCCTTTCAGTCTGTTTAGTTATAACACAGGGTGAAAGGAAAATTTGTAATCACTGCTTACCAATTTGTTTGTTTAGTTCGCTAATTTAAAGCAATTGGTTGGCTTTTTGGGGGAATACATTTATGCACTTCGTAGCAAATAATGAGAGTAAAAAATTGGTAGCACTCTTTATATACTGTATCTGCTAATTCAACATGCAACAGATTAGTATACCTTTGCATAAAAACCACAAACAGATAAACAAAGCTTTCTTTGACATATGTCGAACAGCGACCGAAATCTCACTAATTGTCTGCCAATCTCACTTTGATGGCAAGACTCAGGAAGCACTGATCTGTCTTCAGCGGTTTAAGATAGAAAAATGCCAAATAGATGTAAGCACAGGTTGGTTTCAGGTTCTTTCTGCTTGCTGTGCAGAATCTGCTGAATAAACTCCATCTGTCACTGCTGTCTCATCCCAAGAGCCTAAAAAAACAAAAACGGTCTCACATCGTCTCAAATCGCAACCAGCAACACTTTAGCCGATGGCAGCAACAACAGCGGTCTTGTACTTTACACTTATCTCTGTCGTTTCCCATCGCCGCAAACTGTTCCTAGATTACACTGTCACAAACTTTGATTCCAATTCGCCAGACAATAAAAGGACATGGTGACGTTTTTATATTTTTGTATCCGCTCTTCATGGCTTCCCTGGAGTGGCTTGAAAGTGCTGTTTTCACGCCCCCCAATAAAAGCATGGGTCACACCTTGCTGCAAGCGCAGTTCGCTGTGCGTGAATGCAAATGATGTCAGCAAGTTATTTTAGGAGCAAAATTAAAGAGACACAAAAGCTTGTCTATTCCCAAGCATGACAGATAGCTCTTGAAAAGATTAACAATGACAGTGTATTTGAAATAAGTATCACTACAAGCAAAACCTTGTAATGTATTCAGTCTGAAACTTCATCAAAAGGCTGCATAAAGAAAAAAAAAGATTCCAAAAATGGAAGTATTACAATCCTATGCTGTTTTCCTTCTAGCTGTGTCTACAAGAAGGAGTCACTGGAGCACTTGCAGGCCCATCGCATTACTAACCATCCTTCTCTTGTAACTGGCAACTGCCTATAAATTTCAACATGCAGCCTGGGAATCGATCTCAGCTTGAGGCCGTTTATAACTGGGCTGGATCTTTGAGCACTGACTGATGGGGAAAATATGGCAGCCCCCGTCCAGATGACATCTCCAGCATCCCTAATTGGTTCACGGTATATGGATGGAAAGGCCAAATTGACGGGTGCATGTTATGTTTTGATAATTATAGGGTGCTGCAGTGGCGGTTTCCAGAGAACTGGCTGTTGTTCCTGGGAATGTAGTATTAATCATGGGTCAGGAAATCATTTACGAAGCAGCACAACACAAGAGAGCCCTATGTTAAATATACTGTAGGTTGAATCATTTGACAGATGTCTCCTATTTCAGCTTTCATCTCCTCATTACGTCCAACATTTAACCACTCCACCTTACCACACCAAGATGAAAGGTTTTTACATTTACCCTGAACTCTATAATACACTATACATTAAACATCCTGCCATAAATCAAAAAGCTACGCGTACAGTATATACAACAATTTTACCTGACTGAGAAACCGCTGGCTAAGTGTAGTGCAGTACATGGATATACTGCAAGAAGGCTCCATTTTTAAATACTAAACCATAGTCATCATATGTAAATTGTATCTGACTGAGCCAAGCTGTCACTTCTTCTTCCTCAATGGTATCATGTCTCTTTTAAATTGCTTAGCAAATGCCTACTGACTGAGTGCCTCACTTCATCCCTGAGCACCTCTGGGCCAGCTACATTCATGTCATTGCATATCTCCCACGGTACACACACAAGACATGGTGGCAGTGTTGTAGATGTTCAGATAGTCTGGCCCTGATGTGCTCTGACAAGCCGCTCACAGCTGACGCTATTATGCACAAACATGCCAACGCTGCTGATGGCCACAAGGGAACTGCATCCTTAATAGAAAGCAAGGTCAAAAGTCACCGATCCCTGTGTCATCCAGTTAATTGGCAGCGTGTTTTGCTAACCCTGGAGGTACGCTCTGTGGGTCTCTAATGATGAATTCAAACTTATGGGAAGGCATGGCTTTTCTTTTTTTAGTCTGCAGTGTGCTATTTTAACATTCTGAAGAGCAAAAATAAAACTATTAGATAGATTTCCAGGGAATGAAAGACTACAACAAAAGATGCTCAGACCCGAAAGCCAGAACAGTCACACAGAATTCATCAAGACGGAGAAAAATCATCCAGCGCAGGTTACACGCTGAGGACGTGATCAGTGACAGGACTGTGCTCCTTCAACTTAAGATGATATGAATAATGTCTAATAATCAATGTTGCAGAAACAGAATCTGTAACAATGACATGCATGAGATGTACAGTTTTCACATGTTCATAACATCACATGCTGCAAGAAAAACGACATTTTGACATTAGAACAAGTATGCACATTAAGTTGGCAAGTGAGCGATATGTGGTGGTCACACAAGGTGACAGATGTGTACACCATGTTGCCCTATAAGGTAAAGGTCACGTAACCTCCCAGGAGTCTTTGGGTAATCATTCAGTTGGAGCTTCATGTGGCTCCCAGGGGACGTGGGTCCTCACGATCCTCTGACAATAACAGATATCCATTCAGACTCTCCCTCATACATATACACACAACAGTGTCAGGGAGAGTCTTTACTTTAAACACAGACAATGTTTAGTTTCTTCAGATGCTTACTGATTATTCACATTTGGTGTACAGCATATAATTAGGGTCCGAGCACCCAAAAGGGTGCGAAGACCCTATT
>NW_007578255.1:0-23261 GCF_000690725.1 Stegastes partitus
TATCTACTTAGTTTCTTTCTGTCACTGTCTGCTATGTGTGCGCTGTGACGGAGGCTCAAAATTCACAATTTCCACACCACACATACTGCGGAGAATTACACTGTTCCACAAGCAGAGGTGGAGCTGTTCAACAACGGTCGAAAACCTTTTGCCTTCTTTGTACATGACACAAATCTCGTCTGAAACATAGAATAACTGTCAGGCAAGATTGTAGCTCTTTTCTTGTCACGTGGTGTCAAGTGTTTCCAGAGAGACAGGTGAAGAAAAGTCCTGTGACCAAAAGGAATTGCTTCCTGTGAATTCTACCTTATTAAAGTTGCTTCAACTGCCGAATACTCAAATCAGTTTCCTAAGGGAAGGTATTTGCAACATAGAATAATACAGCTTCAAAGTTAAAAGTCCTGCATTCAAAGTTGACCTGAAATGCATATTTCCTTGCAAACACTGCTGCATCTTCTGAGTCAACACAGCTGCTTGTGTCTGCATAATGTTTACCATTTGAGAATTTTAAAGGAAGGCCGTGTTTATATTGTTTATAAGTTCGGGCACTTAGGAGGTCCATTATTTTAAGTTTTGAAAGCTCCCTCGAGCAAAATACGCTTCGTGAAATCCCCATTTTATCTACTTAGTGCACATAAGCAAGCTTATCAGGAGCAAATACAGTCAGCACAGACTGTATTTGCCAACTGAAGTCCACTATGGGTGTTCTAGCTGTGTCAGGCTATCTGCAGAAACAGCCAATGAATGGAGAGAACGTTGCTTTTGATGCACTCTGCCTTTCTGAAAAAGACCGTCCGATCAAGCTGAAGCAGCTAGTTTCGGTCTCGAACACTGAAAGAAGGTTCACGCAGAAGCATGCTTTATCTTGCAGCAGTTAGTTTTTTGGTTTTGGTGTCACTTGAGGGACTCGCTGCTCATCAGCAGACTGTAAGCGTTCAGTTAGCTGGGAACAGCAGTGGACTCGAAGGTAAAAATGGATTTACAGTATTGCTGTGTGTGTGTGTGTGTGAAGAAATGTTTTGCATCTTTACTTTATATTCATGTTGTCTTCATGCTATAAATGTCTATAAGCAGTGGGTGCACTTCAATCTCCAACAACAGCACTTATTCTTTCCATTCACTGTTTCCTAGCTTACCTACTTAGCATGAAAGGTAATTTTGATGTTGTCCTATGTTGAACCATGCTGACAGACTTCTTACCAGTCTTTCCTTCATTCATCTCACGTGACATCGTATTATTTGTGATAATGAAAATGACGTGAATCTCAGTCCGTGGTCATGTTGTGATGTTGGATCAATGTTGTCGTCATGTTCCACGTCGGCCCATTTTTAATCTTTAATCTGTGTTTCTCTTCATTAATTAAGTATCCAAATTTAAAGTAACATTCCCTTGTTTCTCTTTGTCTCCGTCTCTCAGCTCGTAAGCAGGAGATCATTAAAGTGACCGAGCAGCTGATTGAAGCCATCAACAACGGAGACTTTGAGGCCTACACGTTAGTTCAATTTACTGGTCGTACTTGACAAACTTGTAATGCCACACGCTCACATCTTTCCACGACTCTAACGCGGCTGTCTGGTGCACTATTTCAGGAAGATATGCGATCCCGGCCTGACGTCCTTCGAGCCCGAGGCCTTGGGCAACTTGGTGGAGGGCACAGACTTTCACCGCTTCTACTTTGAGAACGGTAAAGAGTTTCCGTTGGACACAAAAGAGTATCGAAGTTGAGGCATATTTTTTCTGGACTGTCATTATAAGAAGAACATTAGACCCAAAAGGATAAAGCTAGCAGTCATTTTTATTGTCCAGTAATCTGTCAGTCTGATCTGAGTCATTTTGCATTTCGTAGTTTTCCTCGATCATACATACTTTGAGTATTGTAGATGTAATACCTGGTGAAGTTACTAGATGATTCCTCTTTTTGTTTAATATTGTAGCAGACAAAGGAGGAGGACAGTTCAGTGGGTTTAATTATCACAAAGGACACAATGAGAAGCCTTCTGTGATGCTCAATGACCTCTCACCAGAGCACATCTGTTAAATGAACTAGTAGTGTTTCAGTGTCCCAGTAAAACATGTAACAATGGTCTTTGTCTATGGCTTGAAACGACCTTGTCAGTACAGACATCCCTATTATTCCCCTGTAGTAAACAGGAGTTTCCAGTGTACTCTGTCCAACTCTCTGAACCCTAAATGTGCATCTAAGTTGTTGCGAAGAGATCTGTAAGTGTAGAGCGTTCAGTTCCACCTTCACATTCAGTCATTAGCTGCATTATTTGGTCTTTGATAGCATTTCACAGCGTTGTCGTCCTCCGCAGCTCTGGCTAAGGGGAAGCAGCCCATCCACACCATCCTGCTCAACCCCCACGTCCACCTGATCGGAGACGAGGCCGCCTGCATCGCCTACATCCGCCTCACCCAGTACATCGACGGCAGCGGCATGCCTCGCACCATGCAGTCAGAGGAGACGCGCATCTGGCACCGCCGCGACAGCAAGTGGCAGAACATCCACTTCCACCGCTCCGGCTCGCCCACCGTGCCCACCAAGTAAGCTCAACAATGATCAATGATGAATAAAGCAAGAGATCATTTAGAAAATACCCACCATCATTATCTGCATAATGAAGCAAACAAGATGACATACTGTTGGTGAAGGCTGTGTTTCATGTCTGGATTTAGCGTTGTTTTAAATGTTAGGGGTATTTTGGATGAAGTTTTCTTATTCCTACAGTTTAACCCACAAGTTCCGGTTTCATTTTAGCTCTCTGTTAAATCAGGTGCAAAATATGGCCACTGGTCAAGAAACCAAGGTGTTTATGAAGCATCACTTAATGGTTCCTGATTGTAGCTGTGAAGCGTTGCTTAGCTCAGTTCATTTCTGCCCTGAACAAATGTCCAATTAATGTATGGCATTACTTTAGGAAAAATAGAATTTAACTGAGAGAAGTAAGCCTTAAACATGTTTTAATGAACTGCTTTTATGAGTAGATTTAATCGTTAGTGGTTCAATTTCTCTGAAGGGGGCAGCAGCTCAGCTCCATTTAAAGCTACAGACACTGAAATGTTTAGAACAAGGCAGAAACCAGAACTTATACAGTCATGAAAAAATGAGAACATAGTAACTTCATTAATCCTGAAGGAAATTATTTTGCAGAATATTGCTCAGAAACAACAAAATGACAGAACATTAGAAAGGCAGAGCCTGATAGAAAAGTAATGGACCGTCTTTGTGGTGTTCTGAACTACAAAATTGATGTGTAAGACTTTTATTAATTTGCTGAAAATTGGTGCAATACGGGAGCTTTTAATTGGAAACCATCCTTGTCGAAAGCACTGACATTCATAGACAGGTTTTACTAATGACTAGAAGATTGCATCAGAAATTTAGCTAAAGGTTATGAACCTCTCAAAAGATGTGACCACTAGTTACATCTTTTATAA
Source organism: Stegastes partitus (assembly GCF_000690725.1). NCBI lineage: Eukaryota > Metazoa > Chordata > Actinopteri > Pomacentridae > Stegastes > Stegastes partitus. The sequence goes on from NW_007578255.1 coordinate 3,440, forward strand.
ATGGAGGAGCCTTTTACACCTGCAACTTTTCTGGTGATGTGAAGGCTGCTAAACATGCTGCTCTCTTGTCGAAATTAGCTCCTCGCTCGACTTTAAATCATAATAACAAGTAATTTGACAACATTCAACACGTTATGTCTAAAATGGCCTTAAATCACAATGCTTCTGATTCAGCTGATCAAGCAAAACAATAATCAGCCCGTTAATCCACATGTGATCTTTGTTGCAGTTGAGACGACCACCCCGGACCATCAAAACCCTCCAGCCTACAGCAGTCAACTGACTACACCCCGCCTCTCATGTGTCCATCAAACCCCTAAGCCAATCCCAATCCCCGCCCTCATTTGCTAGAGCTCCGCCCTCAGTGTGTTGTTTACATATTGTCGCTGCTGGACTGAAGATTATTGTACATGTTGAAAAAAAAAAAAACAACTAGAGGGAGAAAAGTTCAAGTCTTGACAATATCATTTTTAGTGAGAGTGTGTGGTTGTTCATATCAGGATATCTCCAATATCTCCATCAGCATGTTTTATTACTGAGATGGTTTTTTTTTGTTTGTTTATTTTGTTTTTTTTAGATCAGTACGTTTTAAATAGAAGTGGATTCCACAGGAGCCACTCCATTCATTTACTGGGCTGGTGTAACATGTGAAACTCCCAGTCACCACGTAGTACTTTTTTTTCATTTGAACATGACACATATTGAGCTATTGTGATGTTTTTTGCCTTTTTTGGCACGGTGACCAATATATGACATATCTGCTTTTTATTCCTGTATCTTTTCAGAACTGCCATCTATTGAAGCTCAAACACAAGCTCGCTTTGTTTTGGTGATGTATAAGTTTTGGTAATCGACGTAAATCGCTCTCTTCGCTTGACCTGTAGCAGCATCCGTATGAACTGAGTTGACTAGTTTTCCAGATCCGTCTCTCTGGTTTTGACGTTGGAGCTAACTGTGTTTACTAGGAACTTTAACTACATGTTTAAAAGGGAAAATCAAGTGAAACATGTTTTTTTTGGTTTGTTTTTTTGTCTGTTTCCATCATCACAGGGCAGCATGTACGAAGAGCCTCTTATGATAGAATGTAAACTGTAGAAATAGACTTGTTTAAAGGCCATTCTGTGACTGTGACCAGTCAAATCATATTTTCATACAGTAAGGAGCTAATCATGTGAATTTTGTCACTTTGTTTTGTTTACGTTTTCTATCGTGATATCGACGCCCGTCCCTCCGCTTGTCACCATCACTTTCCTTTTCGTCGTCACCTTTACTCTGCGTTCGACCGGTGTACGCCAACATTTTACAGCACCACGTCGCACGCCGGACAAGTAGAATTCCGACATTCACACTGACACAAACGCCCCGTTTCAGCTCAGCTGTTCAGTTTTTTGTTGGAGTATTTGTGAAATTACTGAGCAGTAAGTCACCATTGTCATTCTACTTCTGCCACTGGGAAAAGGTGTTTTATATCTATATTAAGACTCACATTTGAAAACACAGATTAGGTTGTTGTGAAATGTTTGTTTTGGGGGAAATTGAATTGTAGAATCTGAGAAGTTACGGTTAAAGATAAAAACCACAAAGTTCCGTTGTTTAATCACACTTGTCCATCACACTTTGTTTTTATCTTTCTAATCTACATTGAACTTCCTGATGGGATGCTGGTATTTAATGTTACCATGACAGGACAAGCCTGATGTATGTTTAAGAAATCTCTAATAAAATGTGTGATTTATGCCAAATGATACATTTGTTGTTTTTCATCACTGTGACTGCCAACTCTTCAGGTGTTTGCCACAATCTGATCTAATGTCCTGACAATTTTGTCTTTTGGGCCTTTAGCACTGCCAGAAACCAATCCCACACCACAGTTTCATTTGACAACCACCGAGATACACTACGACTCGGTTAGGTAGTATAATTACTTAGCACCCCCTGTCCTGCGCACGATAGTGAACGTACCGACAAGTCACTGGAATAGCGTTACATAGATGCTTTGAGCAACTTTGTCTCCCATGTACAGAGTCAGCTGTGAGGAGATATTCTCATTTGCTGACTTCACCTGAAACTAATTAGGGAAAAACTCACGTGGTTGAGTTTCATGAACTCCAGCAACTGTAAATTAAGTTCTGCTGAGATTCCCCTTTTTTCTTTGTCACTTGGGATAAATGAAGTCGAGGTTTTCTGGTGAAAAGTCCTCCTCAAGTTTGTCCCACACTCCCCCTTCAGTCAAGACTGTCTCACTTTCAGTAGCACATGTGGCAACAGAGGAACCCACAGTTCAACGACTGCACGCCTATGATCCTTGTTTTAAACGACAGTGCCACCCACTTACCTGAATAACTAAGCCAGGGGTGTCGAACTCTGGTCCTCGAGGGCCACAATCCTGCAAGTTTTAGATGTGTCCCTCTTCCAACACACCTGATTCAAATGATCAGCTCATCATCAAGCTCTGCAGAAGCCTGATAATGATCCTGATCATCTGAATCAGGTGTGTTGGAAGAAGGACACATCAAAAACTTGCAGGATTGCAGCCCTCGAGGACCAGAGTTCGAGACCCCTGAACTAAGCACTTAGATATATTGACAACAACATCAATGACAATCAGAGTACAAGTACTGAATGTAAACAGTCTTGCTTGCCACACTAAATTAACTCAGTCTATTTGTTGATTTCCTAAATGAAATTTTGGCAAGCCCAACTAGGTGTTGACGATTGTTAATCACCGCCAACACATTATTTAAACTTCAGCAGATGATTAAAGCACATTGAAATGATCAGAGTCTGTCAGCTGTATTAAATCAGCAGTCTAATTAAATTAGAGATAAATGTACATTATATTACAAGCTAATCTCTGTCATTCACCGTCCCTCTGGTTGTGGCACGTTGGGCAGCAAGATTCCATTTATCATTGAGATGTAGTGACTACAAATGCAGTAGCATATGATTCCATCTTTATTTTACCTGTAAAATGATTCAATTGTAGTAATGACACAAATGGCCAAGCATGGAAGTCTTTGCAACCAAGTTAAAATGCAGGACACACAGTTATTTTGGGTTGAATAAAGCTTTGAAACTATGCGTACAGCACATTTTGAGCAAAAAGAAAAACTTTAAAATTAGATTTACTTGAAATGAAAGCGTATCGTAGGTGGAATAAGCCTTCAAGATCATGAGTGTTTTTGACACAAAGCCCATTTTGAGCGTTAATTGGTGTGTTTTGTTCACTTTCCTTGGTGAGTCTATGACGTCTCAACAGCTGAGGTACTTCAACACTGCTGCAGCCCTCTGAAAGGCATTTTGTGACTTTTCAGAGGGCTGCTCAATGGTTTTTGTGGCCCATTTTGTCTGAGGTTAAGAAGCTGCCTAATAATTGTGCACACCTTGAGCTTCAGCGCCGAGGACCTCACACACAAATCGACATCCTCTGAAAATGCTCAAGTCCATATAGCCTTCACGTCTAGTTAGCGCGGCAATGGGTGGACTCACACAGGTCTTTACCCAATTCCATCTTCATGCAAGGACTAATGCTACAGCGAGGCATGTGTGTTTACATACACACAGTCACTGGGGCCTCTCTCAGATCGTCAGCCAAAGCTCAGACGCTAAGTACGCTCTGAGTGGAACAACCCTTCACATCTAATTAGGTCTTGGACAGGAAGTGGTCAAATTAACCTCGCGAACCACAAGGCTCCTGACATCACGGCCTCCTCTGCTGTACAAACACCACAGCGGCTGCTGCTCAAAAGAATGACATCAGCTCCCGTTTCACACATGTACAGTTTTATTGTTCTGCCATGTACACACTGCAGCTGCTATGCCTTGTTAGCGTTTCAGGTTTCATTTTTTTTTTTTTTAGTCATAATTTGATAAAGTCATACATGCCCGCATAGATATTTGCACTGTTAATATGTATATATTGTTATCACCATGGAAACAAGATGCTCATTTATCAAATCAATGCTCTTCTTTTTCACATTTCTTTTATTCTTCCATTGGATCACACTCAAAGTAAATGGCAACGTGAGGATCGTATTGTTACACAGATAAAAGTCCACAAATGAACACCAAACACACATTTCAGCCAGCTTTCATGTCAACAAAACTGTTTGTCTACGATGGCCAAAAAAAAAAAAAAAAATCACTTCATTTGTATTTACCTTTAGAACACATTCAAACACACACTCACACACACACTCACCGCTCTCAGCTTCACCTGCCGGAGAGTACAGGGATCACAAACAGACAGCAATAAATAAATAAGGAGACACAGATGTGATAACCGAAGTCAGTAGAAGTTGGCGTCTGCTTGGATTTACAGTAGACTTTTTCTTTTGATAACAGCGATGACGAGAAAAGGTCAAATGAACGACAAGCGGTAAAAGCAAAGCACCACAACAGTAAGCATGGAGTCAGGAAAAAGACAAGTCTGGTGTATGTTTTTCTGAGCGTCAACACTTCTCACGAGAACACCCAAATGGACAAAATACTCGTCCCAACTCAATGGTTGGCCGTCAAGGTGCTCAAAAACAGACATCTCAGCAAATTCTACAGATACTGTTGAGCTCCGATTGTAGGTGGCTTCACTGCATTTAGTTTTTATTGTCAGCTTGCTTCTTTGTTTTGCAGTTGTTTTTCTAAAATACTCACTCTTGAATTTAATGGACAACCCAACATCTGTACGTTTTTTTTCTTTTAAGTCCCCTTAAATACTGATTTTTGCCCAAAGTTAGATTACGATGGTAACATTTAATCATAACCAGTTATTCTGATGCTTTAGTGGTGAAAAATTGCAAGAAACTGTTTAACAAAAATCCAATTATTGCATAATGAACATTGTGCTTTTGCGTACCTTGGGCCTGCTTGACCTTATTGATAATACAACCTTATAAATTGGAGGAAATAGTGCCTCTACTGGAGACTATATCAAGGTGCGGAATGATCCACATTTGCTAGCCTGAACAGAGGAGCAACAGTTTGGGTATTTTCACAAGACTTGGTGACGCTCACAACAACACAGCCAGACTTGTCCTTTATCAGGATTTATGGAGGGAAGTCATACGCTGCAGTCTGAGGTGAGGACAAGCAGCGCCGGAGGGTGAGACGCAGACGTCGGGACGGCGGGGCTAAGTGCGCGATCTGCATCGAGACATTCCTCATCACTAGTTTCTTTCTCAATAGACACACTGTATATATACACAAGCAGAGGTGGCGGCTCTGCGACAGATAAAAGGTGAACGCGCTTACGGAGATAAACAAAAGAAGGGCGGATGCATCGTGGGAAGACGAAAGGTGTGATCGCACAGCCTTTGTAAACAGATCAGCAGCTTGATGTTTGGCTGTGTAAAGAGTTCATGATGATACACACATTCACTCCCCCCCCCCCACACTTTACTCTCTGTGTAACATTAATCTCATCTGTACGGTGACCATTCTCCAGCTGAATCGGTGCATGTACAGCAGGTTTAGGTGGGCTAATGTATTAAATGCTTTGAATTTTTTTCTGTTTCCCCCCCCCCCACAAGTCCAAGCATGATTTTTTTCCTCATCTCCCCATCTCCTCTATGTACACATGTTTACAAGAGTTCTTCAAGAAGAGGCCCGTGCGTGAGGCGAAACGTCCGAGATGCCCCCTTTGACTCTGATCCGCCTTTGGTGCGTCGTACCTTAATCGCACCGCAGCAGCCGAAGGGTACCAAACAAAAAAAAAAACAAAAAAAAAAAGGGTAACACCGACAAAAATCATCAGAAACAATGAAGGGTGCTATCTTTGGTCACAATCAGAGCAAAGGAAAAGTGTTAAAGCACAAAAATACTGTTCCGTTATCCGACAAACCAAAGAAGAAAAGAAACGGTCCGGTGATCAGCGAGGACAGCGAGAAAGGGGGAAAGATTGTGATCTGAGGAAGAGTACGTCACCAAAGGCTTCGAGTGGGAGATGTACGGAGGGGGTCAGTGGAAGCAGCTGCTCAGTCAAAATTCTCATCATTATCCTCCTCCTCCTCCTCTTCTTCTTCTTCCTCATCTCCTTCCTCCTCCTCCTCCTCCTCCTGGTCGTCCTTACAGTAGCGTTGGAGCAGTTGGTGCAGGTGCTGCTGCAGTGCGTCGGGCTGCAGGGCGTCTGGGGTGTCGTCCAGACGCTCCAGGTGCACGTGCTTCCCCTGGGCATCCCTCACCACAGTCCTCTTCTGGGTCCGCGACTTACGCATCTGGCTTCTGTGGGAACAAATTAAAAAACAAACAACATATGATTCGCACCACATAACCAAGATAACACCGGACAACTGGCCACAGGGGTCACTTTCTGTTTGGTGGATGTAGGCCAATGGTGTCGGCATTTCAGTGGTTGTATTGTCATAAATCCGGAGGTGCTGACGCTAATATTGCCTATAAAAAATGCCTATGTGCCAATACCAGATAACACACTTTTCAAGTATTCTGGCCTAGCTGTAGTACCTGGTTGCACCACCAGGAGGAGTCCCCTTAATAACATAGAGACCAGAGGTGGTGTGCACTTATTGTACTGGTTTAGCTGGCATGGGAGCACCATGACAACATCTTCTCTGAGCCCTCATGACCTTCAACCAGTGTCGTAAGTCAGGCTGGTATAAATTAGGGCAGTGCCTTAGAAACAGCTATTTGCTGTTTGACAACAGGTGTAATCACATTATCGGTCTTCCAGCCAATACTGATCAAATAAAAAAATTGCTGGTATCTGCCCTGATCCCAATCTTGAGATGAGGCCTGGGACTTCCCAAATAAAAACTGTGACAAGCAGGAATGTCTACACATACAAAAACCTTTGGTGTGGGTCCAAAAATAAATGTTATGAACAAAATTATCCTAAGAGCATGTAATAAATAAAGACAACAGATGAATGTGCATTTATACAACTTTGCATATGATTGCTTTAGCCTGTCAGTATTGATGAGAGAAATGTATTCACTTTTTTCCAAAGGCTGCCGCAAAGCAAAGTTTCACAGTGACTACTTAAATTCATACAACTACTACTCATAAATTAAAACAGATGGAGAAGAGTTGTTTATGTGACTGATTGAAAGTTCTGATAGAGTTGATAATGAGGGGAAAAAGTGGCCAAATTACAATCGTGAAGCTTCACAACAGTGGTCCACAAACTAGAAGTTGACATCATGACTGTCTGTGAAACTGTGATTGTGTTATAATTGATAATTTCCTACAAAAATATACTGAAAATGAGCTTTTTTCTTTTTGTCACAATGCAGGTAAAAATGAGCAATTTGTAACGCATCATGCACACTCAACTGGAACATAACATTTGCACTGGATTTGCAGATTTCATTTCATTATTTGCAGCAGCAGACGTCCACACGTGCCCTCTGCTACATGTCCATACTACAATGTGAGTAGACCAAGCCTTTTACTGACATTTACATGTGAGCAGGATTAAGTCAAAGTTTGAAATTTTAATGTGCCACAAATGAGAGTCTCGACTGTAACACCAAAGTTAGGACAGCAAAATCACACCATGCCTTCACTCTCTGCTGAACGCCCTCTTAGTAAAGGGCCATTTCTACACACTCCCATGCAGTCCAACCTTTTAACCACAGAACCGTCGTCCTGTACAATCTCTTTCTCTACTACGTGAGGCAGGAGCACTTTCCCAAAGCCTCCAGCATAACTCAATGCCTGGTGGGGAAAGAACGAAGGAGGGGAGAGAGATCAGAAGGAGGAAGAAGGAAAGACAAACACTAGAAATCTGGCAAAAGTATCTGCTCGGAAGTCGTCACTGTCAGTTTTAGCGTGTAACTGAACCACATGTACAACTGCACTGTGATTTTGTTGTTGCATCCACTATACCCCCAAACTATCCTCCTATCAACAAGAGGTCTTCTGTCAAATATCTGAAATCTGCTCAGGATAAAACATCTTGTCTAGTTTGGACGCACTGACCTTCTCAAAGTCCTCTCTGGCTGAAGGGAGATCTGCAGCCAATGAGGCGTCTCCTGTCTGCTTCTCCATCCTCTCTCCTCTCACTACTGTCTTCTTGACAACCTTGCTGACTTTTCGACCCTGTACTGGCTCCACCTCAAACTCCGATGCCGTGGCAGCGCCAAGAGCCAGAGGCTCCGAGAAGGTCAACTGGAGAGGAAACAACGGGATGTCAAGGCGCCAACTTTTATGTACTTTGAATTGTATATTTTTAGGTTTTATCTGATGCTGTCATTGGCTCGGAATTTTAATATATCTAATATTTTTTTTCAGTTAACTGCAAATCAGTCCATTTAACCTTAGCTATACTTAGTTTTTAGTAGCAATTAGCAGATTTCAGTATGCTAACACCAAAAGTAAGATGCTGAACACTCTTAGCGTGTTTCAACATTAAAAGACTGGTAGTCTCACATGGACAGACCTATCTCCACAGAGCTGTGTTGGAGAATGAAATTCAATCATGTATTTCTTTAAACCAATCAAAGTCCTTTGGGCTGGTTCTAAGCCCTGGATGCAGCAACGGTGCCCCGACTAAAGAGCAACTGGAAATTGTTTTGGTACAACTTTTGAATGCAGGGAGCTGAGCAATGGCATTAAAATGGCTAATTCATCAAAAGAACCACACAAGATGAACTTATTCTGCAGTCCAAATCCTCTGCAAAACCTGCCATTGTCAGTGTGGTTGGTAGGTAAGTGCTCAAATGTTGTTGTTGTTTCTCATAATGCTGGCCTTATAACCAAAGTCTACATCCAGTGAGTCACAAAGTCTCAGAGGAGACTTTATGTTTGGTGTTTCCATTTTTATGAGTCAGAAGTTGACATTTCCAAACTTCAAAGTCTCACTCCGAAAAAAAATCAAATTAGCAACAGCAGTAGGAGCTACACTGAGCTCCTATATACTGATGATTAATGTTTTCCTGCCATTGGACTGCAACACAGCTACGGTAAAGCAGGAGTCATCCGACACTGACCTCTTTCTGATCTCCCTCACTGTGAAGCACAGTTCTCTTCACCACTCTGGAGACAGAATCCCCCTCCTCTATCTGCACCGTCTCCTGGTGAGAGCCCTCAATGGTCACTTCCTGTGTCTCCATACCGTCCGCAGATACATATTTACGAATCACCTTCCGTGTGATCTAGCGGAAAGGAAAGCAAGACGATAGCTTTAATGTAAAAACAGTGACCGGGTTAATGGTTTTTATTAGTGATGGTGGTGTGATTTTTCTGTTCAGTTCAGTTTTGTTTATATGGCGCCAATTCAGTATTCAAGTACTTCACACAGTACTGTGAAGACCTTAAAATATTACAGAGAGAAAACCAACTAATCCAAATGATTCCACTTGAACCAGTTCTTTTGCAAAAGTGGGAAGACAAACCTCCCTTTAACAGAACAAACCTCCAGCAGAACCAGGCTCACCCCAACCATCTTCCTCGACTGGTTGGGGTGAGGTCAGTGTTTTTAGTGTAATGTTTGGATATTTTGATCAAATCTGAACGCTCCTTACTTTCTTAACTACCATGTTGCCGTGCTCATCTGTGTATTTCTCCTCCGTGACGGTCTGTGGTGGGATGTCTGGTAGGTTATCCGCCTGGATAAAAAACACAAAACACGGTGCTGTCAGTTCTCACCTTAAGCAAATTAGGGTCAGGAACATGTGGCGTACGGCAAAGAAAACATCTCAAGCATTATTTGAGAAAGCTGAATAAGAAACACCAACAAAGCCACGGTGTATTTTACAGCACTGCGCATGTAGCATCTTTTAAATCACTCTGACAAAAGAGCGATTCAAGAGACCGCTGGGAACACCAAAGTCAAAACACAAAATCGTTAACACTTACATAGCAGGAAAAAAAAGACAGACATGACAAAATGAATGGTGAGTGTGCAGAAACAAATGACTAAAAACAAAATGATAAAAAGCAAATATGGATTAGAGGTCATGTTCTAATAAAATGCTACTTTCTGCATTACAAGAAGAGCAATTTGTGCTAAATGAATGCAGGAAGTAGGGCGACGCTCTGTAGCGCAACCTGGAAAGTCAAAACACCCAGGAGCATTAACACTCTGCTAGCCACTAACCCTTCATCACTCCACAATGCACTGCATCATGCTTGTTTACCTGAATGATTACTCTGCGTCGGACCACCCTGGTGGTCAGCACCTCCTCCTCTGAGCTATCAGAGGACAGCATCCCTAGCTCCTCTGCTATCTCCTGGGAGACAGCACACAACCAGCATTGGGGTCAACACACCGGGTCTGTTTGGTGTTACTACAGCACATTCCTGCAGGCAGCCCTTCTTTTCTCTTAACCTCACTTTCATATTGGTTTGCCAAAAAAGGTTCATCAGACGCATGGAATATGGGAATAAAATAAAATTGTTTGGCTGCACAATTCAGTGACGTGAGATGAAGAGAAGGCACAATGTCCAAAAAACTGAAAAAAACGTGCAAGGATCACAACCAGTGTGAGAAATATGGAGGTTCTGTGTGGAAGACTTAGAATGCTTAACAAATAAAGTGAAATACAAATCACATGTACTTACTTTTTATGTGTGCCTCACTGTATTATAATTAGAATAGCAGGCCATAGATACACCAACTACAAGGAGACTTTATCTGCCTTTTTTTCCTTTAATAACTTAATTAAAAGCTTCTTGTTCTCAAACATTAAGCTTATTACTTTCCCCTATATAACACTGTGAAGTTCTTTGGCATGTTGAAGTGAAAGCTGTGGAATAGCCCAGAAAGTATGACTAAAGGGCAAAGGGATCATGGTGCTTAAATGCTCGTATGTATATATTTGTATATTTCAGCAAAGTGTACAGTGATGTAAACAACAGTGCATATAAAATGTATAGTTGTGCTACTCCTCTATATGAAATCTTCTGCATATCATTAATTTTAAGTCCAATACACATAAACAAGGCCATTTCATAAACACAAGTCTTGTCCAACAGAAAAAAGATCTGAGGTTGTTTTTATATCTAAAAAAAAAAACTAAGAACTGAATTTGGTTTGGAGATTTGCTAGTTGGCCACTATTCTGCAAATTAATTACATGCTTCATATCTTTTGGAACATTCCTAGCATGAGAACAGCACACAAGTACAGTTCCTGTGAAATCCTGTTGTTGTGTTGGTAAAACCTGTACACCATAAATAACTGTGTGTTGCTACTGCGTGACTGAAGTAGTATGTAAAATGCTATTTCGCACACAAATGGGAACAAGCAGAAAACAAAAACGTGCAAAACAGGTGCAGATGTGATAAAAAATGGTTAGAGGATTCTTTACAGCAGCTCATCAATGCTACCAACACTGAAAATAGAAAAACTGCAAACACTAGGGATGTCCCGAGTCCAACCCTATGATCAGGATTTGTGCAGATCTCAGGAACTCATCGGTATCAGCATTAACCTGTGCCTGATATGAATACATGACGACAACCCCCCAGCTATTGGTGATTCCACTGGGATTATCTAACACTGTTCTTGTTAGGTCCAGCTTTCTTTAACCTTATAATGCTGTCCGGAGGTTCGTCAGTCTCACAGAAGTCTCTGTCACGGTGCTCCTTTGCTAGCTCAACTCTCACAATTCTCTCAGCTTGCAAACACAAAAGTGTCCTTGGGTAGCTACAGTAAGAAAGTACCAGGTTCTACAGTCAGTCTACAATATTAAAGAGTGTATTAATTAGGAACATCGTACATGGGTATGACTCAGATTGGATCAGGAGCACACAAAAAAACAACAATTAAAAAAAAACACTTGATCAGGACATCCCTAGCAAACACATCACACCACCAATGTGAAAAGGTTTAGTTAGGAAACTTCTGATATTTTCTTAAAAGTTGAGGAACACATGCACTTGTCAGTCTCACTTAGTCCACAAAGTGCAAACGCTGCATTTAATCTCCTTAGTCTCCAAAGCAGCACGGCAGCAATCAGCCCGAACCAGGTAAAACATCAGCCAATGCAGCACTGTGCTCATGCTCAACGTCTTACCCTTCCCAAGAAGTCGTCATCATCATAATACCCTCCCTGATCTCTGGAAGGAAGCTCCTCACATATGGGTAGACCACTCTCTGTTTGACACCCACGTGAAGCCTCAGAATCGTAAGCAAATTCACCAAGACTTTCGCTACCAGAAGAGAAGCGCTTGTAATCTTCTACTCCAAGGAAAGGTTGGCCAGTGTACTGGGGGCTCCCTTTCAGGAAGCTGACAGCAGGAGTACTCCCAGGTATTGGGGAAGGGGGTTCAGAGATGTGATAGGTAATCTCGTGTTCCAGTTTCACGTCGTCTGGTTCAGAAAAGTCAGACAACGCTTGTCTGCAGTCATAGAATTCCAGATCTGAATCAGAGTGTTGTGGGGACTCGAAGCCTTCGCTGTATTTCTCAAGCTTTGATTCTCCTGATTGAAATTCTGAGACTGTATGCTCAAATTCTGAGAGGACTCTCTTGAAGTCTGGGGAAAACTCAAAGTCTTCAGTTTCAGACCCTCTCTTAGCAGCAGCTTGAACCTGAGCTGAGATGGACTCGCTGAACACTGGAGACACTGGGCTCAAATCACTTGTGGAAACTTGGCTACATTCGGAAACTCTCAGGGTTTGATGTCCCGAAAACACTGCCTCATAATCTGGTGGCACCAAAAACTGAGTTGACATGGGTGAAAAAAGCTCACTGGATTGGGCTTCTCTAGGGGACAACTCACTGTCTGACACTACACATGACGTCCTTTCATGTGTGGGTAGAAATGGAGTAACACTTCTGTGGGTTGTGTACGAGTTCTGATCAGGTAGCCGCAGGGGAACCAAAGTCTTTTGCTTGTCATCACTGAACGGCACACCTATTTTACTGTCATCTTGTGCTGTTGTTGTAGTGGACAGCATTTGTCTTTGAATCTCATCGTCTGTTTGAAAGTGTGTTTCCCCTGGTGCCTTATTAGGAGCCTGAAAGTGAAATGTCAACATGATCTGAGTAAGTTAACTACAAATCAGTGGAGAAATTGGGATGCACTTTTCACCAAGTTAGCATTTACAGTGAACATCCAGTCAACAGCTCCTTCGTTATTGAAAATGAGAACCAGTTCTCAATTAACTTACCTGATAAAATAAAGGTTAAATAAATAAAAATAAATAAGTTTAGAACCATATACTTGTAGCCAAACCATGCAATGTTAATAGCATCACATGGTCAGTCAGATGAATCAGAACTGAGTGGTTAGTAATTTACAATTACAGTATTTGTATCTTCCACAAACAATCCAGGCAATAATGCGCTCCATTTATGTTATTAGTTCATTGAGACATGTCCTTATGTGTCACACAGAGTTACTTATAAAGGTGGCGTGTTACTAATTTGTCCAAACCAAGTGAGTTCTTGCTGGATTCTCATGCTCTCAGTCTTACCCATTGAGAGGCTGTCTTGCTCTTTACTTCTCCAGCGCTAATGTCAAGGGTCTTCTCTTCTTTTCTATGAACATCTGTCACTGGTGTCACAGACAAGTCTTCTCTGAAGTCTTCCTCACGAGCAGTGTCTTCTAAAGCTGAGAAAGACTCTGATCCATGTTGCATCCATTCTTTGTACGACACCACGTCTGATTGTGATGCCTTCACTATTTGCCAGTCAGGACAATAAAGCCTTTTCTCACTCGTTTGAATTAGTATCGGTGAGATGCTCATCGGCCTTCTGTTAGGCAAAGACTGATCAGAGAACAGAGGAGATCCCGCAGGGCTAAAAAGTTCAGAGTTGGGACTGTCGCAACAAAATTCTTTCTCTGATTCAACACTTTCAGGACTTAGGGGTCTTGGGCTGTCATCAATCCAACAATCAATGGGTAGAGCTACAAACTCAGAGTCTGACGACAAAGAAACCGGTGAAGATGATCTCTCGACGAGGGCGCCGTCCATGAAATAAGACGACAATATTCTCATAAACTCAGGTACTGGGGAGTCAGGCAACAGTTGTCTGAACTCATTGACAGATGAGATGGATTCAGGTGAGGATGGTCTGTCCATATCTGCAGCTCTCCACGATGTGACCATAAGCTCACACTCTGAATCTGAATCCAGTGATTCAGGCGATGACGACCATCGCATAGTGGTGTACTCGTCCAGTGATGCTGTAAACTGAGGGATGGGAGAGTCTGGAGACAGTGACCTGTTCTCATTGAACTCAGGCATCGATTCTGGAGAGGATGCTCTTTTGTCGGTCATGCGCATGGCTGATTCAGTTGACATGGGTCTGTATTCAGGCAGTGACTCAGAAGATAATGGCCTGTTTTTCATGTTCTGATGCTGAGACAGTGCAGATTCTGGAGATGGCAGCCTACATTCTATGAAGTCAGACTCCAAATACCATGGCATGTATTCTATGTATGATGCTAAAGTTTCAGGTGAAGATGATGTTGATCTCAGGAATGTTACACATTCTGGCAATGCCTCTGTAAATTCTGGTAACGGGGAATCTGGTGACAGTGGTCTGAACTCATTGACTGATATCACAGATTCTGGTGATGATGCTCTTGCTTGTACAGCCATGAATGAATTAGGGGACATGGGTCTGTAGTCTATCAAGGATTCTGGTGAATAGCATAGACCGTCATCCTCTATGTCAGATATAATCACCCAATCATCATCAGACTCTATTTGTGCTTCAGGTATTTCAAATGTGTACTTTGTCTCTCTGTATGGAGCTGCTCCTGAAGACAAACTGTGTTCAATCATTGGTGGAGGTGACTGTGCAATGGGTATGTCAGATATGGCATGTGCATTTTCTGTGTCTGTCGCAGTAAATTGATGTGTAACCTCTGAATGTGGTAGTTTGGCAGTGGCATCTTCCTCATTGTTATCTTTTACTGTGTCATTCTGTTCTTTATTCTCATACTCTATTGTGCTTCCAATAAATTGCATAAAACCTGTTTTACTGGTGAAAGTTTCTCCTGCATACTGAGGATCGTGCACTTGAGAAATCAGCTTCCACAGCTCAGCATCGTAAACAAGGTTATATTCAGCTACCATAACAGCCGCTTCATCAGACGAGAATGGCTCCATTGTTGTTGAAACATTACTATCAGTGGTTGCGTCTGTGGTTACTGAGGCTTTAAATTTGCTCAATAATGATTTAGATTCCAGTGTGTCTATCATATCTGATTCAACAGATTCTGGTGAAGCTGATCTCTCTTCTGGACAAAACGGAACAGAATTTTGTGATAAATCATCAGAATCTGAAAATTCTGCAGGTGATATGTTTCCTAGAGTCGTGACATTTTCCACAAAAGTCTTTGTAAAATCAGGTATTGGTGAATCAGGCGTCAGGGCTTCATCATTTGATCTCTCTGACTGAGGAGACAGTGTTCTTTTGTCAGTGACGAATGAATCAGAAAATGCCAAATCACATTCCTCATCTGACAGTTCAGGGGACAAAGTCCCATAATGTGCTTGTGCTGGTGCAGCCTCAAGGACATTTTGTGTAAACCAAGGAAGAGGTGAGTCTGGAGACAACCTCTTGTGTTCATCAAGTGACTGAGTAGAGTCTGGAGAAACTGATCCAATGTTTCTAAGTAACATCAATTCTAGAGGTGACATAGGTTTGTATTCTGGGATGGACTCAACTGAGAGTGGCCTCTCCTGTATCTCTGATTCAACTGATTCAGGAGAATCTGGTCTATCCTCACCACCAAACCTCATGGACATCAAAAACTCACTCAAAGCATACTCAACATCTGATTCAATAGATTCAGGGGAGGAAGATCGATAGCCAACATTTACAATAACACGTTCTGGCACTCTTGGTCTATATTCAGGTACGGGCGAGTCTGGTGACAGAGCTTGGTATTCATCTCCAGATGCTTCTGATCCAGGCGAAGAGTGTCTTTTGTCATAACCTAATGATCCTAGGCTAATCACAAAGTATTCAACATCTGAACATGTTGACTCAGGGGATGCTGACCTATATCCAGAAATATTTTCATGTAATTCAAACATTGGTTGCACAAAGTCAGGTAGAGGTGAATCAGGAGAAAGTCCGATTGATGCAAGAGATTCAGTAGAAGAAGGTCTGCTTTCCAAGAAGATTGGGGAAGCTAAGTCCATTTCAAAATCTGAAAATACTGACTCAGGGGACGTGGACCTTAAGTTTATGTGAGATATAGTGGACTCGTGTTGTGTAAATTCAGGAATAGGTGAGTCGGGCGAAAGAGGTCTAAATTCATAGTCGGATGCAATTGAATCAGGAGATTCTGCTCTGTCCTCAAAAAGCCAAGGGATACACAAATCTGTCTCTAACTCCTCATCTGAATACACTGATTCAGGTGATGTAGATCTGTATCTCACATCTAACATAGTGGGTGCATTCATAGTGTACTCAGGGAGCGGAGAGTCAGGAGACAAACATCTAAGATCAGAGTCAGACACCCCTGATTGACGGGATTCTGTTCTTTCTTCAAAATAAAATGTCTGTGTAATCAAAGGAGCATATTCTACATCTGAAGCCTCTGAGTCTGGGGAGGATAACCTGGAAGCACTAAACTCAACATAAGTCTCAGGTAGAACCTGTCTGAAATCTGGTATAGGAGAATCAGGAGAAAGTCTTCTGTATTGACAAACAGATGTTAATGACTCAGGAGATGAAGGGCGGCCTTCTGTGACCAATAAGAAAGATAGTTCCATTTCCAGATCTGATAACACTGATTCAGGAGAAGAAGACCTCGATTTCATGTGTGACATGAAGGACTCATGTAGCTCCTGTGTAAACTGTGGAATAGGTGAGTCTGGTGAAAGAGGTCTAAATGTATCTTTAGATGCTATTGAATCAGGAGATTCTGCTCTGTCCTCGAAAAGCCAAGGGATACACAAATCTGTCTCCAAATCCTCATCTGAATATACTGATTGAGGAGATGTAGATCTGTATCTTATATCAAAACCAGTAGGTGCATTTACAGTGTACTCAGGGAGTGGAGAGTCAGGAGACAAACATCTAAGATCAGAGTCAGACATTCCTGATTGGCAGGATTCTGCTCTGTCCTCAAAATCAAAAATCTTTGAAATCAGAGGAGCATATTCTATTTCTGAAGCCTCTGATTCAGGTGAAGAGGACCTTGAGTTCATATGTGATATGAAGGACTCTTGTAGTGCCTGTGTAAACTGAGGAATGGGCGAGTCTGGTGAAAGAGGTTGAAACACATCTTTGAATACTATTGAATCAGGAGATTCTGGTCTGTCCTCAAAAAGCCAAGGGATACACAAATCTGTCTCTAAATCTTCATCTGAAAATACTGATTCAGGAGATGTGGATCTGTATCTCATATCCAACATGGTGGCGGCATTCCTACTGTACTCAGGGAGCGGAGAGTCAGGAGACAAACATCTAAGATCAGAGTCAGACACCCATGATTGACGGGATTCTGTTCTTTCCTCAAAATAAAATATTTGTGAAATCAAAGGAGCGTATTCTATTTCTGAAGCCTCTGAGTCAGGTGACGATAACCTGGAAGCACTGAACTCAACAAAAGACTCCAGGAGAGCCCGTCTGAAGTCGGGTACAGGGGAATCTGGAGAAAATCTGTACTGACTAAGGGACGATAATGACTCAGGAGATGAAGGGCGGTCTTCTGTGACTACTGGGGAAGATAATTCTATTTCCAAGTCTGACAACCCTGATTCTGGTGAAGATGATCTTAAGGTCACACATGACATGGAGGACTCCTGTAGTGCTTGTGTGAATTGAGGAACGGGTGAGTCTGGTGAAAGAGGTCTAAATTTATGTTTGGATCCAGTTGAATCAGGAGATTCTGCTCTGTCCTCGAAAAGCCAAGGGATACACAAATCTGTCTCCAAATCCTCATCTGAATAAACTGATTGAGGAGATGTGGATCTGTATCTTATATCAAAACCAGTGGGTGCATTCACAGTGTACTCAGGGAGTGGAGAGTCAGGAGACAAACATCTAAGATCAGAGTCGGACACCCCTGATTGGCGAGATTCTGCTCTGTCCTCAAAATCGACTATCTGTGAAATCAGAGGAGCATATTCTATTTCTGAAGCCTCCGATTCAGGTGAAGAGGACCTTGAATTCATATGTGATATGAAGGACTCTTGTAGGGCCTGTGTAAACTGAGGAATGGGCGAGTCTGGTGAAAGAGGTCTAAACATATATTTGTTCGCAGCTGAATCAGGAGATTCTGGTCTGTCTTCAAAAAGCCAGGGGATACACAAATCTGTCTCAAACTCCTCATCTGAATACACTGATTCGGGTGATGTAGATCTATGTGTCACTGTCAGCGTGCCAGGTTCGATATGTGTGTACTGGGGTATCGGCGAGTCTGGAGACAGACGTTGGTAGTCATCCAGAGAGCAGATTGACTGTGGTGAAAGTGGTCTCTCTTCGACTTCAAACAACTGAGAAATGAATGGAACAAATTCCCAATCTGATGCACTTGATTCAGGAGATGATGACCTATAGCCACTGGCTGCAACATACGGAACTGGAAAAGACAGTCTGAACTCAGGTACGGGAGAATCAGGTGAGAGTCTTGTGTGCGTACCGGCCGATGCTAAAGAGTCAGGTGATGAAGGTCGGTCCTCAAATAACATCATTGTGCATTTCATGTCAGCTTCTAAATCTGATGACGCTGACTCTGGTGAAGAGGATCTATGTTCCATGTATGTGTTTATGGACTCTTGTAGCACCTGTCTCAGATCTGGAATAGGAGAGTCTGGTGAAAGTGCTCTGAATTCATTTGGAGAGCCATTTGATTCAGGAGAGGATGATCTGAAATTTGACATTAACGTTAGCGATGCAGGTGAGGAAGATGTATACTCCGATTCAGAGTCAGGTGACAAAGGTCTTTCTTCAAACTCTGGTTCTAATGACTTTGGAGTATCTGGTCTAGCCTCAGTATCAAGTGAGGATTTAATTAAAGGTGCATACTTAACAACTGATGCAGCTGATTCAGGAACTGCTGACTTAAACCCAACAAATGATGGGAAACGTTCAACTTCTCTTGCTATGAATTGAGGTACAGGTGAATCTGGTGAAAGGGCCCGGCGTTGGTTTTCATTTCCAGCCAGTGAATCAGGTGATTGAGGTCGCTGCTCATCTGATACTGATGCAAATAATCCATCTTCATATTCGACATCAGAAACACAAACTGACTCAGGGGATGTTGATCTGCATTCAGCAGTCAAAACAGTTGGAGGGTAAAATACTAACTGTCTGAATTCAGGTATGGGTGAATCAGGTGAAAGTGTCCTGAACTCATTTTCAGAATCTGGTGTAAAGGATCTCCCTTTCACTTCAATAAATGGCATGTCCAAAACTTCCAGTTCAGTGTCTGACTTGACAGATGTAGGTGATGATGACCTGCTCCCTGAAACTAACACAGCTGGTTCTATCATTTGGATAAACTGTGGTAGAGGAGAGTCTGGAGAGAGAGCTCTAAACTCATTAATGGATGTTGTTGAATCAGGAGAAGATGTTCTTATTCGGGCCAATAATATCAAAGACTCAGGTGATATCGGCCTATATTCCATGGGTGATTCTGGTGAAAGTGGTCTCATCTCTATTTCTGATGGCACTGAATCAGCAGAACCTGGTCTATTTTGAATGCAGGACTCTGCTTGGATGAAGCCTAATGACTCTTCAAGATCTGATTCAGGTGACACTGGCATCCCTGTCTCGACTGCATCTGAATCAAGCGGAACAAATTCTGTACTAGTGTCAAACACTTCAGCACTTCTTACTTCTACTACATAATGAGGGTCATATAGCTGGCATATCAGCTGCTGTGCTCTAAATGTTGCACCAGCTGCTGATGGCTTCGATTCAAGCATGGAAACAACTGAATCAGGAGAATC